>NW_020954608.1:3936857-4066224 GCF_900497805.2 Vombatus ursinus | reverse complement strand
GACCTTAGAGTTTAACAGTTCAACTCTATACTGTTTTCTACCCTTTTATCTTTCCCCCTATCCCTTGTCTTAATGCTGCTCATACCTTATGGAACCTCAAGCCCGTGTTATCTCTGTGACCCACCTTTCCAACACTGTTCTCATGCCACTCGTGGAAGGAATAATGACCTATAGACTCAGCCCACAATTTCACATTAAGTGATCTTGACTGGGCATATAATATAATTTCATTATAATCCTTTTATTGACTAATTCTCTCCCACGTTCTCTTAAATGGATCCCAAGCCTTTTCTTCTTTTTGTGTTTCTTCTAGTAATTCATCTCCCTCCCTCCCAATAGAGGATCTCCTCCTCTATTTTACTGTGAAAAATCAAGGATGGCCCCAGCAACTTGTCCCATTCATTCTCTCCCTATGCCCACTGCCTAGCACAGTCCCTGGTACATAGTAGACTCTTAAAGAATTCTTGTTGATTGACTGATCTACAGATTTATCTCCTGATACCTTTCAATGTGCCCAACTCTCCTCATTTAAAAATATCCATTACTGATTCTGTCACTCCCCCCAAGTTGTTAACCTAAATCTCCAGATGACTAGAAGTCATCTACACTTGCTGTCTCCAGTTCCTCACTTTTCACTTATATCATTCATATCATATTACCTAGCTTCCAGACCTATCACTCTACTGAGGCTGCTTCCTGGAAGATAACTACAGTCTCTTAACTGATAAAGCCAATGGCTTTTTCTCAGTTCTCATCCTACTTGACCTCCCCTCCCTTCCACATTCTTTCTCGACCCCCATCCCCATCTCTTAGATTCTGTGAAACTGTCTCCTATTTCTTCTCTATTTTTCTAACTGCCTCCTTTGCCATTTCATCTTCAATCTCCTGTACCATGAATGTGGATGTTTTTCAAGGCTTGATTCTAGGCTCTCTCTTTTGTTATTTTCATATGCTCCCAAGTAGCATTACCATATAGCTTGCTCCAAAATCCATTCCTAATATTTCTTCTAGACTCCAGTACTACACTTCATGCAGGAGGAGGCAGGACCCTAGGTCATTTACTCTCTGTGGTGGGAGAATAGGGAGCTACGGGGAGAGAGGAAAAGGTATAAAACAGTCACTTTGGAGAATGAGACAGAGAATCAATCAATGTTGAATGGACTGCCAACCGGCGAAAGCCCAGCTAAGGTTATGTAGCATAAATTTGCAGTGGGTTGGCAACATAATTTTTTGTCTTTGCTAGGGAAACTTAATGGCCTTGGGAAAGCAAAGAAATCATGTGGTAGGCCTTATTCTTGGTTGAGTATTGGCAGTTTGGGAATGGCAAAAGGTCAAGTGAGGCAAAGGATTTTAAGGGTAGCTGCTAGCAAATCACTAAAATGGTTAACCACAGATATGGACAAGAGTGGGTATTGAGGCAAGTGAAATTGAGAGTGAGAGATGACTAGGGGAAGAGGGAGGGGTCGAGGAAAGGAGGTCATGGTGAGAGTGGGAGCAGGATTCTTGTGAACTGGGATGATTACAGGTGGAGAGGAGAATCTCAGAGTTAGTGATTTTGGGAGATGGTATGATTACAACTGAAATTCTATAGAATGACCATGCCTGCATGTGTCTGAATTAGGGCAGACATGGAGGCTGCTGGAGTTGAGAAGGTGGAGAAATTGTGAGATTCATCAGCCTATCCATCAAAACAGTTTCTGAGTAGTAGGCTCTGCCTAGGCCTAGATGCACTGTAATGGAGGGAGGGAGCTACATTCCACTGTAATGGAAGATTTCATGCCACATAGGAATATTCGAGGGCTGATAGCTTCTGATAAGGAGGCAGTCAGAGAATAAAAGTGGCTTTGTTTTATGCATAATGGAAGACTTTGCAGGGGTGCTATCGCTGACCCCTGACATCCTCATAAGCATATTAAAAAGCTCAGGGTGAAATGGTGCCTCCTCATTCCTGGAGGTCCAGATCTGGTGCTTGTCAGAGATATCCCCTGGGGAGAAGAAGAAGGAACAGACACTCAGCCAGAACTATCAGCATCCGTCCTTGCCTGCCTTCTGCTTGACAACTTCATCCTTACAAGTTAAGTAAACCTTCCCTTCTACCTCTTACTTGCACCTGGTCAATCATTTCTACATTCTAATAGCTGGGTTTATGATGACTGCCAGAAGTTCTCCCAAAGCATCTTTACACTCATTTTTACTGTTTGTGTGTAAGCGCACTCTTACTGAGGCTTCCTTACCAAGTCAGAAATAATCTTAAATTGAGAGAAGCACATCACAAGGGAAAAGGCTCTTCTGAGTGTTAACAATGCTTCAGTTCTGAGAGCGTTCGAGATTTTTCACTTTTAAAACAAAAAGGCATTTAAACTAGGTACAAGGCCCCGGAATGAATATGTGAGGAATATCTAAGCTGTGACAAAAACTGCATTTGTTTGTGTGAAATAAAGAGCATCAATGAAATATATAGCTAAACCAGCTGATTTTAGCTAAGAGCAGTAAGTTGAAATTTTGTGAATAAAAGCAATAATTTCCGAAAGGTAGAAAGAGTGCCTTCACTCTTTTAAATACTGCAAAATAGCCATACCTACAATTGATAGGGCCCCTTATCATACTGATGCTGTGAACCAATATTTACTAGGTCATGTACTGCATATACTATAAATTACAATCTCCAGGTAGCCATGCTACTTTGAAATCCCAAGTCCTGACTTTGGATTAAGAAAGTGAATGTACTGCATGACTTCACAGATATAACCAATATCATATTGCTTGCCTTCTCAAGGTGTGGGGGAGTGGCAGGCTGGAGGGAAAGAATTTAGAGTTCAAATTTTTAAACAATGAATGTTAAAATTTTTTTACACGTAATTAGTAAAAATTTAACAAAATAAATAAAAACAATTTTTAAAAGTGAAAGTGAACGTAGGTGTTTGTCATCCTTAATGAAACAATCTCCAATACTTCCCCCAAACCCCAAATGGTAAAGTTACCTGTGAAATTTTGTGCTTTCAGATGCAGATCGTAGAGTTTATGAATGTAGCGTATATACATCTCTTCTTTGTTCAACTCAGTTTTGTAAAAGTTCTGTAGCAAGAGTGTAAGCATAGAAAGCTGTGTTAAGGTCAAAAACTTATCAGCCTGGTCCTCTTCTGCAGTTCTTCAGTGAAATATAAGAACTGGCTCCTTTTTTAAACCCATCTTACAAAAGAAAATCTTGAAACCTACAGGGCCTATTTTAAGTGGGGAGAGTGGTGGTACCACCATTTATTAGTGACTAAGCTGGGACATTTGAAACATTATTGCTTAAATTTCTCTATTCCATTTTTTTTTCTGTCTACATTTTTGGGGGATGGGGGTTAGGTCTAGACCTATGATCTTATTAGTGGTGAATTCCTAGTATGGAAATTCACTACACTAACGCAGATCATCGACTAACCTATAAATTATAATCACAGTCAACTGGGCCACTTACAGGGACTGAGTGACTTCCCCATTTATTAAAGGCAGAGCTTAAAACCAGGTCTTTCTGACTTTAAGTCTGGCCTTCTATCAACTAAGCCATGATGCATTTTTAATCATCAATGAACAATTCATCTCCTGATTCCTTGCCTTTTCACTTCCTGTCACTCATACCTGAAAAGCTATAGCTCCTCACCTGCACCTCCTGGGTTCTCTGGCTTCCTTCAAGACTTACATCAAATCCCACCTTCTTTAGGAGATCCCTCTTGGTATCCTTCCCCTCCCCAGTGCTTAGGTTCTGAGAGTGTTGGAGATGTTTCACTTTTAAAACATCTACTTAGTATATCTCTTATATGTATATAGTTGTTTGCATATTGTCTCCCACATTAGAATGTGAACTTCTTAAGGGAAAGGGCTATGTCTCTGCTTTTCTTTGTATCCCTAGAGCTTAGCATAGGGCCTGGCACAGAGCTTTCAATAAATGCTTGTTGACTCAGTAGTTGGACATAACCAAGACTGTAACAGATTTAACATAATGGTTATTGATTTATGGATTTTCCACACCAAAATGGTTTATAAAATGCTATACATTTTATTGGACAAGGAAATGGCAAACCATTCCAGTATCATTGCCAAAAAAAACTCCATGGACAGTATGGTCCATGGGATCGTGAAGAATCAGAAATAACTGAATGACTGAAACCTTTTATAAATAGAATTTTATGAATGAATATATATGTATATATAAATATATAATTATATAAATGTATAGACATTTTGTAAAATGACTATACATTCAATTGTATCTTTAAATTTTAGATTTATTTTTAAAAATTTATCTAAGAAATTAAAAAATGGTATTGATAGACAAAATGTGAACCTGTTATGTTTTCTGAAAAACCATGTGGTGGAAGACAGATGGAAGAGACCATTTTATGATGAGTAATCTCCTACTCTAGGTTACTAATGACAGATGCTAAGTATTTTTAGTTTATGTTTAAAACACTTGTCCTACATATGAATCAATAGGGATTTGATTCATAAAACAAATATTTTGTTTGGTTATAAAAATATATGGGGCTCTGACAAGAGTAAATGTAAATGAGAATGAAGAGACAAAGAATCATGAGAGAGGGTTAGAAAGAGTGAATGAAAAATTATGGTTTTTTACGTACTGAAATTAATTGATTACAAACAAGTTAATAAAATTTAGTTATATAATTCAATATTAAGTTATACATAATTTAATAAAAGAGTTTTTTAAATGTGTCTGGTCCTTATTTATCTTCCCTGCAGTCTTTTAATTATTTACTAAAAGTTCTATTTTGATTTATCTAAAAATATTATACATGCAATGCTTGACTTACAAATATCCCTTATATATGAAAAGGACCGCCTAAATTAGATGGTATGCTGGTCATAGAAGCTCCCCTTCTCTCTCAGTTAGGATAACGAGATTTTTTTATTTGAAAGAGACATTAAAGGCCATTGAGTTCATGAATCTCTGTACTGCCCACTTCACCTTTCCTCTCCAATTTTACAAATGAAGAAACTGAAAGCTCAGAAACGAAGTGACTTTGCTATTACCGTATGGGATTTCCCTCTCCTTCCCTCACAGCCTGCTGCTGTCTCATACTCTAGCCCCATGACCTCCTCCCTTTCTTTCCTCATAAACACTTTCCATTTTGGCTTTTATCTTGCTCCAAGGTAGGCCTACTTCATAAGCACCATTTGGCCTAGAAGCAGCAAGAAAGGAAACACAAGTCACTGAATTTCTCAGGGTGCCAGTTTCATCTCTCAAATGAAGGGGTTCAACTCCATGATTTTAAAGTTCTTTCCAGCTCTGTTCTTTTGGTTCTATAAAGAGGAGGGAAGAGGAGAAAAAAAGTCATCTCGCCTTGCTCCTCCCCTCTCTTTCAACCCAACATACACACTTGGTGTTAGTGCTGTTGCCCAACCTCAGCTCACTCCCCTTCTCAGGGTTTTGTTACTATTCTATTTCATGCGGGGGGGGGGGGGAAGTCTGTCACCCCCATCTAGTTTTTCTTCGAAATGTTCATGTGTTTACAATCTATATATACCGATGACTCAAAATTATCACCATCATGAACCTTGGATCTTCCTACAGGATTTCAACAAAAATTAGAAAGGGACAGGGAGGGGGCAGGGGGGGAGGGGGGAGCAGGAAGGGGAGCAAAACATGGAAGAAAAAAAGTTTCCTCATCTCTGTTTCCTCATTAAGCTTTAATACCTTAAGACAGCACCAAGGCTTTTGGGGATGCTGTATTCCAGATAACCAGTAGTAGGTTCTATTGTATTATAAAAATCCATTTTCTAGGCAGATCACAAGGCCTTTACCATTTAACAGACCGCCTTCCAGAGTTGCTGTGATCTCAGAGTTCACCACCCTGTCACCAATATAATGATAACCTTTTTTTGAACTTGGCTAGGCTGGTCCTCTGATGAAAGACAGACAATGTAGTTTATCTATCATAAGCCGTGGCTGAACTTTTTTGAGTTTGGTAGGAATGGCTAGAGCTTGGGCTCTCTTGTCCTTGTCTCTGACAACTCTGGGTCAACTCCACACCATGATTTAGCATTGGAACATTTAAGGGAGAACCAATTCAATTTACTTCAGTTAAACATTCTTTTAATAAAGTATTATATGTAGGGCCACAGGCCATTCTCTAAGACTGTATGTTATAAGTTATTTATAGATCTGTATCCAGCAGAGAATGTTTCTCTATAGCAATGAAGTCATGAGTCTGATAAATTGTGTTTGTGTGTGCATGTGCACATGCACAGCTTATACAAGGGTAAATGGATGGATGGATCCATAAATAAATATATAATAAATAGATAGATATAGATAAATACATATATGTATATAAGCATATAAATATATATATTTCAAATACATTATAGATTGATTTTTTTACAGGATTGAGTGAGCACTGAACTAAGAGATATGACATGATTGCTACGGGAAAATTTATTCTGAGTTCCACACAACTAACAAGTTTATTTCTAGACTGTGACCAGAGTAATTCTGTCTATAATATGAGTCCATTTACCCATTCACAATATTAGAAGAGCTACTAGTTGAGCTGAGGAAACTTGAAAAATGAAAACTTATTCTAAGAGGAGTGCCATACTTTAAATCCTGTGTTTAATGAACTTTTATTGAGCAGGCCATTATTCTAGCTGATTCTTAAGGAACTAAAGCATCCTTTCTTTATTTATACTTTTTTAGGGAGTTAGGAGATGGAGATGGGATGAGGATCATTAAATTGCAGCCAAGGAAAACGAGCATCAGGGTCAGATTGTGTCCTAGGGTTAGGCAGCAAGACCTACTCAGTGTGATATTCAAGGTCAAAGAAAATGTTTTAAGTAGAAACAAAATGCAAACAAATGTCAGAGCTGCAAGGGAACTTAAATCAATCAACATGTATTCATTAAGCACCTGCTGTGCACCAGGAACTGTACTACATATTGTGGATTCTAGTACAAGGAATGAACCAACCCCTACTTGCAATGAGCCTACATTTCAATGGGGAGGTCATCCCAGGGATTCTTAACCTTGGGTCCACAGACCCCCAAAGGAGTCTGTAGGCAGATTTTAGTGGGTCCTTGAACGGGGATGGGAAAAACCAAAACCAAAACCAAAAACCTTTGCATCTTTATATTCACTAGCCCCTAAATGAAATTCAGTGTTTCATTCAATTATAAACGTGGGCAACAAACAGTGTTCTGAGAAGGGAAACAGTAAGGTTCATCAGATTGTCAAAGGGGTCTGTGCCACAAAAAAAATTAAGAATCCCTGATGCAGCCCAGCCTGCTCATGTTACAAATAAGGAAACTGAGGGCCAGAGTGCGAAAGTGATTTTAAAGGTGTCACAGCCAATTTGTAGCAGAGCTGGGGCAAAATTCCAACTATGTTAGACGCCAATGCACCATCAATGCCTCTGTCAGATGACTATTTGGGCATCATAAATATGAATCACTTCCCCAAGATACTGCCTAGACTCAAAAGGGTTTGTAACAAACTTTAGCCAGTGGTTTTAATTTATTTCTCTCTACTTGTCTTAAAGTATCTCTGTCCTTATCTGGGGACTAATCTACTTATGATACACTAGAAATATGATAAAGAGATCAGAGAATGCAAATGTTCTATTTTGACCACACCCAAAATGCTTCATTTATGTTTCCTGTAGATTATGGCATTTAAAAAAAAAATCAGTAAACAATGTTATTCATAGCCCTTTCTTTTAAATTAACCAAAAATCATTTTAATTATCTAGAATTGTTGTACCCTAAAAACATTGTCTAACAGCACCACAGCAGGGTTTTTGAAATTATCAAAGGATGATTTGCTCTAATAGCTTGCTGATAAGAAGGAGCTTTCTTTGAGAACAAAATAAGCCTTTTTCCTGTGAAGGAAAAGTGTTTCTTTTGAAAACATTTTATTATTACTGTCAGTAGACAGGAATCTTTCGCATGTGTCTGGCAAACATACTCGTGACACATAGAACAAAACAATAATTATATTTTCTTAGTATTAGTCATGTCAAAAATTATGCACATTATTAACTTAATGTTGGAATTTAACTCATGATTTTTCACAAGACAAGTGGGAACTTTCTTAAAACAAATACTTTAGAAATTACCCTTCCAAAGGATTAGTCAAAATGGACCAAAAAGAAGAGACAACACTAATTCACAGTGCATTTAAAAAAACATCAAGATCTTTCCATATGGAGTAAAAATTAAAAGGTTAGCCTACGAGTGACATATTAGGGTCTTTAATTATAGATTTTCTTATATTAGCCTGAAACAATAATTACTCTAAAAATATGAGCATCTTTGGCCTATTCACTATGCCTGATATATGATCCCCGAATTCAATCAATAAACACTTATTAAGCACTTACTTCATGCCAGGAACTCTGATAGGTACCGGGAATACAAAGACATAACAAAACAACCTCAGCCCTCAAATAGCTTCTAGTCTAATGTAGTAGAGACAGAAGGGGGAGGGGGGTGAGGGAGAAGCCAAACACATAGAAATATACATAAAGCTAAACAAAGAAAAATACATACAAAGCAAATAAAGGAGGTCACTAGCAACCAAGGCTTCACGTTGGACGTGGTGCATGAGCTAAACATTCAAGAAAATGAGAGATTCAAAATTCCAAGGTAACAAGGGTGTGAATTCTGGGTATGGAGGATAGATTGCACACAACTACAGGGACTGGAGATGAAATTTCATGTACAAGAACTAGCAGTTAGGCCTGTTTGGCTGAAATGATGACTAAAGGAGAATGATGAACAAACAATAAGCTTGGAAAGCTAGGTGGATCCAGGGTGTGTAGGGCTTTAAATGGGGGGAAAATAGTTTACATTTTATCTTTTATCTTAAAGGCAGGAAGAAGCTATTAAGGTTTTTTGAGGTGGTGCAGGGAATAGAGCACTAGCTCTGGAAGCAGGAAAACCTGAGTTCAAATCCAGCCTCAGACACTAGCTATGTGACCTGAGGCAAGTCACTTAACTTCTGGTTACCTCAGGATTAAATGAAATAATTGCAAAGTGCTTAGCACACAGTAGGCACTATATAAATGTTTGTTCTCTATTCCTCTTTATTCCTCCCTTGAGTGGGAGAGAGGCATTCTAGTACTTCAGAACTTTGGCAACTGTGTGCTTGATGGATTGGGGCAGACTAGAGGCAGAGAGACCAATTAGGACAGTACTACTGCAGTGGTTAAGGAAAAAAATGATTAAGGGTTGATTAGAATGGTAGCCCTACAAGTAAATAGAAAGGGAGGGGTACAAGAGATATTATGGAGGCAGAATTAATGGGACTTTGTAACTGAATAGATATGGGGTAGCAAACATGGTTGACAATGACTAAGTGATGATGGTACCCTGAATAGAAATGGGGAAGTTAGGAAGAAGGAAGGGTTTGGGATGAAAGACAATGAGTTCTGTTTTAGACATTTTGAATGCAGATGTCTACAGGATAACTAGTTGGAAATGCCAAACAGGAAGTTCGTAATGTAGTGCTAGGGCTCTGGAGAGAGAAAAGGGATAGATACTTGGATCTGGGCATCACAGAATCATAGGACCACAGGCTCACATATTTAAAGTTAGAAGGTACTACCTAAGCAATCTCATCAAACCACTCATTTTTTTTCTTTTTTTTCTTTCTTGGCGAGGCAATGGGGTGAAGTGACTTGCCCAGGATCACACAACTAGTAAGTGTCAAGTGTCTGAGGCCAGCTTTGAACTCAGGTCTTCCAGAATCCAGGGCCTGTGCTCTATCCACTGGGCCACCTAGCTGCCCCTAAACCACTCGGTTTTAAAGATGAGGAAACCAAGATCCAGGAAGTTAAGTGACTTGCCCAACTTCACATCGGCAGTGATCATCAGAGTTGGGATTTAAACTCCCATCCTCTGATTCCAGAACCAGTGATCTTTCCACTGTACCTTGGAGTCATCTGCATAAAGGTGCTACATGAACCAGTGGGAGTTCATGAGACCATCAAGGGAGAAAGAACATAAAGAGAAGAGAAAAGGGCCAAGAATAGAGTTACTAGATCAAAGGTCAAGATATGAAAGATTATGCAGAAAAAGATAACAAAAAGGAGAATGGGCTTGCATAGGAGGCAGGCTACGCTTCTCCTATATGCCTATTCCAGCAAACATTCTCACCAGACCAATGACGAAGAAATCTAAAGAGAAGCTTAATTAAGTCATTTCTTGTTGTTGTTGTGCAGTTGTTTCAGTTGTGTCTGACTTTGTGACCCTACCTGAGGTTTTCTTAGCAAAAATACTGGAATGGTTTGTCATTTCCTTCTCCAGCTCATTTTACAAATGAGGAACTGAGGCAAACAGGGTGAAGTGACTTGCCTAGGGTCACACAGATAAAAAATGTCTGAGCCTGGATTTGAACTCATGAAGATGAGTCTTCCTGATGACAAACCCAGTACTATATCCATGGCACCACCTAGCTACCCTAAGTTATTTCTACTATCCCAAAGCTACACATACACACACACACACACACACACACACACACACACACACACACACAGAGACAGAGAGAGAGAGAGAGAGAGAGAGAGAGAGAGAGAAATAAAACCAAAAACCAGCTAGAAACACATGGGCAAGCAGAAAAGGGGTCTAACATCAGCACCGATAGAGAAGTCAGCAGCTTCCCAGTGCTATTGGCCAGAGATATGTGTAGCCTTTAGGGCTATGCATACAGAGGCAACAAGAGTGGAATCCTCCCTGTTATCCCCATTCCCCCAAATCCTCAGTGTGGTCAGAAAGCCATAGTGTGGGAACTCTGGAAGCCATGGGGAGTAGGAGGTAACAGCGAAAATGCTACAGAGCTCAGCCCAGGATAGCTCAGGCTATCAGGGGCTACTAAGTCCCTAACATTCTGACCTGAGATGCCAGAGAAGGTCCTGAGGATTCAGGGCTCTGAACTTCAAAGAACCCTTGGGGCCTAACATCAGGAGGTGGAGTTTAGCACAGGAATTCAGGGGACCCAGCAAAAGACCAATCAGAGAATATCACCCCACCAAAACACAGTAGAGGGTAGAGCTTGACCTTTGTGTAAAGTCCCAATTCAGGATCTAAAGCTGGAGGGATGAATAAACCAAAGAAAATACCAACTACTATACTAATTCCTATAGCTCTAGAAATGTCTTCTCCCACTCCCACCAAAAAAAACAGAGGGGAGAATACCTTCATAACAACTACCAACAGAGACTCAAGGGAAATGGATTTTCTGCAAAAATTACATGGACACCCAGAAGAAAGGTAGGAAGAGATAAAAATAAATAAATAAAAATTATGGAAGAAAGAATTGGAAGGAGATAAATAGCATAGAAGAAGTGGTAAACCTTAACCAAGTAATGCACTACCTGAAAAAGATAATAGATCAGACAGAAATCAGTGATTCCACTAGATGATAAGAAATATTAGAACAAAATCAAAAGACTAAAAAAAAAGAACAAAATGTGAGATATCTGATATCTGACACAACTGATCTGGAAACTAGGTCAAAGAAAGATAACTTAAAAATCATTGGACTTCCTAAAAAACTATTTTTAAAAAGCGTGAACACTATACTTCAAGAAATTAAAAATGAAAATAGCTAAGACATATTAGAACCAGAGGGCAAAGGAAGATAGGAAAAATTCACCATTAATCTCCTGAAAAAAAATTCAAGAAGAAAAGTCCTGGTAATGTTATAGCCAAAATCTAGAGCTCTTATGTCAAAGAAAAAAATACTGCAAGCAACCTGAAAGAAGTTCAAGTACTAAAGAAACATGATCAACATCACACAAGACCTGGCAGCTTCTCCTCTAAATTAGAGATTGTGGAATAAAAATTCCAAAAGGTATAGATTTACAATCAAGAATGACTTAT
Source organism: Vombatus ursinus (assembly GCF_900497805.2). NCBI lineage: Eukaryota > Metazoa > Chordata > Mammalia > Diprotodontia > Vombatidae > Vombatus > Vombatus ursinus. The sequence goes on along the minus strand of NW_020954608.1, from coordinate 4,054,338 downwards.
TCTATAAAACTGAGTATAATCATATGGTGGGGCAGGGGGTGGAGGTGGGGAGGGTGAGAGGAAGGCATGGATCTTTAATGGAAAGAGATTTTTAAGCATTTTTGATGAAAAGACCAGAGATGAAGAGGAACTATGAGATATAAGCACAAGAATCAAGAGATATCTACAAAGGTAAATTTATTTGATTATCTGGAAAGACCTGTATGATGATGTAGTGCCAACATTCGAATGGGGAAACAGGGAAAAGTAAGCGTCTCTTCAGAATCTTAATTTCTTCAAAGGATATTAAGGGAGTTAAAGAGTGAAGACAGAGGACCTGAGGGTTGATTGGTTCCGTTCTAAGGGTTTGGAAATGGGAGAGAAAAGGGCAGGTAAAAAGAATAAAGCATTATTTAAAGGAAAAAAAAGGTGGTATTGCTATTTTTCATAACTGGGTTAAGTGACTTGCCTAAGGTTACACATCTAGGAAGTGTCTGGGGCTGGATTTGAACTCATCATCTTGAGACCAGGTCCAGTGCTCTATCCACTGTCTCTAGGTACATGAGTATGAGGTAAGAAGTAGATAATTTGGTTGATAATTCACAGGAATGAGGACAGAGTTGCAGGGTTTTGTGTTATATGTGCATTTGAGGGGATGCTAATAACTATGAAGCTGAATGAGGGTAAAGATACAAAAGTAATCAGCTGCAATAATGTTAAAGTCTTCTTAATAACAGAGGTTGTAAAGAAAGGAAGAATGGATGTGAACACTATGAAGTAAAATGAAATGGTGCTGAAGGGGGCATAATATGATTTAAAGTTGAAGTCAAATATGGACTGCATGGAATTCAAGGTCACAAAGTAAAGCTCTGAGTGGTCAGATGATGGAACTTAGAATAGACAGTGACATGCCAGGAGGAGAATAAAAATATTAGATGTATAAAAAGTAGTATGATATTTACAAACTCAAAAGAAAGCTCATTTCAAGCAGGGATTATATTATTCTTTGTAACTTGTATCCTCAAACACCTAGTACAGTATCTAGCACATAGTAGGTGCTTAATAAATATTTGTTGATTGATAGTAGTATCACCTTGCTTCATTCCAAACTGGAGTGAATGACATTTGTCTACAGTATTAATCCACACTTTACAGATGCTTGAAAAGCTAACCTCTAAATGTATGGTCATTATTTTAATCTACAAAGACATGACCAATAGATTTAAAAGACAGTTACATAGCATTTGCTATGTAATTATTGCCTGAGCTTGTCTTGGAGGCTAGCTGGCAATTGGGTAATAAGTTCCTATCCTTGAAACAAACTATAATAAAATTATAGTTTTGGTGCATTAAAACAATTTGATTTTCAAAGCACAATCAACTACATAATTATTATTATTTCAAGACAAGTACTGCATTATTCCTCAAAATGGACTCTTAGAAATGGTATGGTAGTTCTATATGCAATTAGGAAATCTACAAAGTAGTAACAAATACTGGGAGATATTTATAATATGAAAGCTAGCAATGGCTGTTTTGTGAATGCAAAGTGTGAAGGAGCAAGAATGTGAAAATTACTGTGTTAAAATACAAAATTGCCATGGATAGCAAAAAGAGGGTTCATTATTCTTTCCTAGAAATGGATTCAACTTGCTGAAAGGAATGAAAAGAATAAGGGTGCCCAAAGGAAGTCTACATACATTGAAGGGGAAAAAAAAATCTGATCGAGGGACACTCTGATATCTCCAAAGAGAACAACAGGTGTTCTATAAATGTTAAAATGGCTTCAACTTTTATGGTATTGAGAATTTATTCCTCAAGAAGTTTGTTTTTTTTCATTATTAAATTCTATTGCAGAGTTTGCTATTAGTCCTGGCTAGATTATAGTGGGAACACTTTGCTATAGCTGAATATCTATTTTTTATACTGAATCCAACATGTAATTTGTAAAATTCCTCTGAAAGTCACTCTTTAATTCATTTGAGAAACATCTAAGCAAAAATGTACACGTCATTATTTCTGTAATTAGCAAAAAATTAATCAGACATACATATAGAGAAAAAATGATTTACAAACCAATAGGCTAACTGTACAGCCAATCTTTTTGCCATCCACTTCTCCCATTTTCATGCAGTCCCTAAAACAAAATGCAATAGTCAGAAGTCTCAAGTACAGACAAATGCAGTATGTTTCATGAAACAACAGATGCCAGCTAAGATTATATAATCACAGCAGACAGGAATGCAATTAGACATTCAGCCACTGGAAGAAAGGTTATATCATAGCATGCTATGATTGTATATGACCCATTCAGGTGTGCCTATGAGCTCCATACCAAAACTTTGTGCTGAGGATTACATCTCCAGGGTAAGAGATAACACCATTATTTGGGAAGTAGAGAATAAGAGGGAATGATATAAATGTGATCGAGGCATATTGTTACATAAAATGGGTACTAAAAAAGGTTTATTTCAACTTAATCATCTTAATAGGAATAAATGCTTTAAAAATAAATATATAGTGGAAGAAGAGGGACAGACTTAATTGATCCCATTATTTAGAAAGGAGAGACAGTAATATAATATTCTTTTCATTAAAAAACAAGACTGGTCCCATCATAGACCACTTTAATTCTTCATCCATGGTCCTATTAATCAGAAAGATGCTTAGTTAATAGATTTTCAGAAGGGGACTCCCATTTACTAGGACTTGCCCACAACTGGCCAATAAGAATTTCCCACTGGCTTGGTTTTGAGCCAGTTATCTAAGTTCAAAAAGTCTCATGTTCTGATTGTCAGTCCTTTGAACTGATTACTCAAACAGAAGATTTATTCAATTTTAACCATCTGATGTCCTAACCCTGGTCCAAGATTTCTGGAAAGCATTGTGTAGGAGCTCACCTGTAGTCTAATAACCTCTCCATTAGACGGGTTACAGTGGCGATCAATGATACGCCACTCTCCCTCCATGTTTCCCGTTCAATTTTCTTCAGTAGACTGGAAAAGAAAAGAACCCAGGGCAATTTCAACATTTATTTTTATCAGTCACCATGACAACCATTTTACTTCATCAGTACCTTAAATACCTTAGCAACCACTGCAACATTTCACAAGTACCACGATTTGCAAACAATGTCTTACCTAGGATATGGACCAAATAGTGGAATTCTAATCCAGGAAGCATTGACAAAGCAAATTGATTTTCAGATTATCCAAGTCATCAAGTCAAAAAACATGCATAAGATTTTCAAAACACACAGACATCTCACAGCTCAAAGATATTTCCAAGTCCCCCTTAGACTGTTAGAAACTTGCATCTTGGAAAATTAAAGGACATGATACACATGGAATATAGGAGTAGCTCCAAGTTTCTTTTCAGTAGGATACTGTTTTATTCACATAAAAATGTTTTCCTACCTCTCAGTAGAATGCATCTTCATCCAGGCAATTTTACTGCAATGCAACTGCTACAGGAAAATCCTTGTACAGACGGTATGACGTTTTGCGTTTTTTCCTTTCACTTAACATTTGCCCACTCAATACATATTGTACTATCTGTGCACTCACTCAACAGTTTCATTCATTTAGTCATTAATCACAGAGGATTTTCTATGTAGGTTGTTAAAGCAGATTGATGACAAGTACTGAACCACATCTCTCCTCCTACATTTTCCCCTTATTTTTAAGCACCTTGGAGTCGAGGCACTAAATAAACGTGAAATAACAACAATCATAATAATTAGGAGCTGTGTTTTTTTTGTCCCCAACCCACAAAAAATTCAACAACAAGATCAGTGAATTCTTTCAGCGCTCCCAAACTGAACTTTTTTCTCAGAGACAAAAGTGAACAGCCTATGTCCACTCGTACAGGGAGGCTTTCCCCATTCCAAACTAATAATCAAGATTATTTTACTCCAAAGCCCTCTTCAATTCCTCTTTTCTTTTTTCTAAATTTCACCAGAAAACATATGGAAGAAACATTAAATATGAGTGAAAACTAAGTAGATGACTTGCCTGGCACCATTTTTTAAAAAGAACCAATAAAAGAAATCTAGAATTTTAAGAGAAGTGATGAAGCCTTATTTCTGGATCCCAGATTGTGGTTATGCTCACTCCCAAGTTTGTTTTTTTTTTTTTGGAATTTAGCATCCCTTCGCTCAGTCTGCTGGACTTATTATCTAGCTGTTTCTCTTTTTGCATCCAATCACATATGCTTTGTTAGCGTACCCTGTGCTTGTTCTCTTAATGCTGTTAGACTAAGTGAGGGGAAAGTAGCATATGGAAGGGATGGAAGGGATGGATCTTAGCCTGACTAATCACACAAGGCAGAAGGTCTCTTGGTTTTTGTTTTTTTTGGTGTTTCTGGCATTTAAACATTTTAAATGTATAGTACTCCCTATCAGAAACCTCTGAACAGCACCTTGTTCACATTGAAATGCCAAAACAGTATTGAACCATGTACTAATTCAAGATCTGCCTGCCAAATCAATTTGGGAGGATATAACAGCTCTGTGAAATGACTGCCATGCACAACCACACACTTGATGGCTTCAAAAACAAAGAATTCAAGTCAAAGTAATGAGTTCTAAAAATACATGAAAGCTTCTGTTTTAGAGATATGAATTTCATTACTCTTCTCAGCTCTCTGGTGCAGTAAGTAGGGAGGTTAGGTAACATACCCTGGCCCCAAAAAGTGAGGAACTTGGTAGAACATATTTTCATAATTAACTCAAGATTCAGTGTTGCAGTTCAGGTAAGGATCTGAGTCTCTAGATTATAGGATTATAGATCTAAACTGGAAGAGACCATCTGGCTTAACTTCCTCGTTTTACAGATGAAGAAACTGAGGCCTGGAGAAGTTAAATGATTTGCCCAAAGTTACAAAGGAATGAAGAGGCAAAGCTGGGATTCAAACTCGGATCCTGAGACTATAAAGTTCTATTCTCACTATGGGGAAATTCACTTATTATTATCTCTTTTTATGGACAGTAGGTTGGAAAGGGAGGATTTTTAAGTTGAGAGAAGAGAAATTGGTCATTCCCATCTTATTCCTAGGAATTGTTTGACATCTATTTCCATGTCAGATTAAAATACTACTTGATGCTACATTATAAATAATGGGATCCATTTTATAACACTTGGAGGTTTTGGGAAACAGAACAAAATATCTCAATTATAGAGTAACCTGCTCATACATGTCTTAGGTGCTGTGTCATAAGGTTTGGGAGGGGGCATATCCCCCAAAGGGTCACACTGTACAACTCTTATGTCTACATGGCATTCTCTTGCCTAAACAGTAGCTAAGAGTTTTTTAAATTTAGAAAAAAATCACTGTTCTATTTTCCCCAATATTTTATGACATTTTTGTCATTGAGAACTAGAACTGTCTGGTAATTTCTAAAGTATCATTTTTTGCTTATGTTGTTTATTTGTAGAAGCTTTTCTCACAAGGAACAAAAACTTAGTAAAACTATATTCAAAATAGTTCAGTACCATGGGAAATTTAGTCCTTTTAACTTGGTATGTCTTCAACAGAAAGTATCTTGGGAAAATACTAATTGGGAGATAAGGAGAAATTCAAACTGCTACTTTTGGAAAGCTTTGCTAAAAAAAAAAAGTTCATTATCTCTGAAACAATCACAAACTATTATAAAATATTTTATTTTGTCTATTTATTATTCATTATGACAATTACCAGGCTATTACAATTCAGGTGACTGCTTAAACAAAATATATTCAGCAAGGCAAAAAATAAATATTAAATTGAAACCACCCTAGTAAAAGGGGGGAAGGACAAAACAATAAAGGGAGTACAGTGGCTATTTTGGTTATGGTTATCAAGGGTCCTGGAAAAACTCTGAAGTACATCCAACAGAAATGGCGCCTCACATTAAGTCCTTAACCCCTACTCAATTCTGAATCAATTGGGGTTCATAAAACCAAGAGCACTCCAATTACATTTAGCATTGGAGAAATATATTGAATAGAAGATGGAAATTCAGTGTACCAAAATGGAAAGCAAATTGGAATAGATGTCAGCAGATCAGGGTCCTGATAACCAGTGACTTGGGCATGTCATATATTCTTGATGTTTTATGGTTTCACAAAATATCAATTTTTGGAATGGCATTGTGAATCTTACCTATGTGCCTGAGATGCTACATGGATCAGTGAGGAAATGGATCCATAGAACTATTTTATATATAAATATAAACACACAATCACGCATATGTGTATGTGTAGGGGTGTGTGTGTGTGTATGTGTGTGTATACATAGATAAATATTGTTAAGCTTTTGAGAAGAAAGGGACATCACTGCTGGAATATCATTCTTTTAAGCACATTAATTCCTCTTCACCAATTCTTTGATGAACTTAATCTATGCCATTTTAAAAAGGAAAGTAATCTTGCTAGGTAGGTTCTGCCTCCTCCTCCACCCACCTCCAAATCCAACTTTATATTCTGGCAGCACTGAGTTACTTATAGCTTTTCTACTTTTGAATGAATATCAAACAATACTTAAGGAAGCATGAATTTAAAAGTCCAACTGAGGGTCTGCTCCCTGACTTCATGTATTTTCTAAACTCTTAATTTATGTGACAACTCACTGTGATATACCAATTCATTATGGTTGCTCTTGCCAAAGGAACACTTCCTGAAATTCAGTTTGGGTTTCTCATTTTCCTGACCACAGGTACAAATGACATTTAATGATCACTTAAGTGTTGGCTTATCCCCCTATGCTAATTACAAAAGCATGAAAGCAGAATATTGTTGCCATCTTTGTGAAACTATGCTAAAAAGGCAAAGCAAGGATAAAAATGTCAACATAAGACATCAGGTACCTTAAAAGAGTCACAACTGCAGAGGGCTTAATATTTTAATTGTTGACTTTTTCCCCAATGTCAGGGATCATCCTCTATTTCAAAGTCATTTTTATGTATAAGCCATCCCAATTAGATGCTATCAGGCTTTTTTTTTAATAAAAGAAATCAGAGGCACTATTGAAATATGTAAGTATTTAATCTTACAAATTTATTCCAAGAAATGAGTCACAAATCTTTAGAGAATCACTTCATTGAAAGCTTTCTCATTTTTGTTCTCTGTTCAAGCCCCAAATGAAGAGCCCATCTAAGAGCTGTTGTAGAAAACAATTTATTATATTAGAGGAGGTTTTAATCAGAATTCTTGCTAAACTCTTGTCAGAGAAAGACAGATACCCAGCATACTAGGATGAATGAGTACTTGGTGTATTATTAATAAAAGTTTGAGTTTAATTATGGCATTAATCACATGAACATGGTGCTGTGTAGAATGTTGCACAAAGAACTTCTTTTATCATTCCCCAAGACAATTCATTTTCTCCCCCACTTTTTTTGCTTCAGCCTAATGCTTCTCTTAATGCTTCCATAACAATTATTGTAATAATGTGTACATGCAAACTGGCCTGCTCTGTCATTCACAACTTTATCTAATGCAGCCTGTCCAAGCTCCAAATTAAGGATCATGAGTAGATTTCTTGTTTGTTTGTTTGGGGAATTTTGTGTTTGACTTTCAGCTATTTAGGGGTAAATATTAGTAGGTTCCTTTAACTACAAAGCCTAGAACTGCATTATTTCGCACTTCTGAAAATAGTGCCAACATTTTACAATCAACAAATGAGGGAATTGCTTCCTTCAAACAAGAAGAAATTCTTCCTAAAAGGTAGACATGTAAGTGTACCAAGGCTTTTAAAGCACATATCCAGAAAATTTTTGAGAAAATAAAGGACCAGTCTGAAATTCCCAAAGCATTAAATCATTCTATCTATTTTGACCCTTTCAAATGCAGACCACTTCAAAGACTGTAGATCAATTGATAATTCCATATCTGTGACTAGAAACTAATTCTACTTGTGTGAACAACCTCAAAGCTCCTGTAGAGGCTCTGTGGAGCAAGGTCCATTATTCCTTTCTAGCCTTCATACAAAACAGAGTTTAGACTAAATTAAAATGTATCTATGAAACTTTAATTTGAAAATCTTGATAAGCAATTCCTAATCACTGAGCAATCGGTCCCAACGAGATATTTGTAGAATGGAATCAACAAGTGTTTCATTTTTAAGGACAGATGCAAATCATGTTAATTCCACAGGAGCTAACCAACTCTTATACCTTGCTTTGATTGAAAAGTATCATCCACTAACTTAATGATTCCCCACATTTCCCTTCCCCCTATCATCTCCACTCAAAGTCATCACTACATTTCCTGATTTTTAAATCATTAGGCATGAAAAGAGAGAATCTTGTTATGTAACACATGCAACCTGCCCCAATCACAGATGAAAATAAAGAGACAAGTCTAATCATTAACATAATAAGAGTTCGGAAATTATCCTTTATTTCACACCTCAAAAAGACAAAGCACGCCTGTGAGACCAAAGCTGTTCATGTAGTTCTGGTCCACAGTGAAGCTGAGTCACCTATCTTTTGCACCAACACCACTCAATGAAAGGAAGATGAGATACATTTATTACTCACATGCTGTTGAAGAGCTCACGGTAAGTTTCATCACCTTTGCCTTCTGACATCAAGCTATCCAATTTGTCAATCAGTTTGGCCTCCACCTGAAACATAGCCAAATATTAGCCGCACTCTCTCTTTCTTCTCTTTCACAAGCAGAATTTCTAGACAAACTGAAAGATATGTATGTATTTTTTTGCAAGGCAAACAGCCATATAAGATGCTCTCATCTCAGAAAAAAAAATATAAATTTAATGAGAGGTCACATTACTTGCTGTGTGTTCAACAGTGACGGTCCCCTTGGAATTTTTGTAGGGCTAATTTAAATGGAGCAACGTGACTTCAAACTACTGGCTGAGTAGCATTTGCTGCTGCTAAGGCAGCTATCTATTTATGGATTCAAACAAAAAAGCCAGTAGCCCAGCTCCACTGCCTGAATTCTCATTGAGAAGCTGCAATGAATAGCAAGTCATAACTCATTTTTTTAAAAAAGTGCCTCCTGCATCAAAATAAAAATTTCAGGTAAACAGGACCACTTTCTCAACAACAGTTTGGGGCTGTGCATTTTAAAAAGTTTTACTAGTGCCTTTTTTCCCCCCAGTATCACAATCATTTCTAAATAAATACTGTTCTCTCTCCCACCTGGAAAGAGACCCTAATTTAGAGGCTGCCTCTAAGACATATGTCACATTCGATTCCCATTGACAACCTGCTCCCTCTTCCCCACTGTCTCTATGGAGAGGAGAAAGGTAAATTCCATTCTTTGTTCATCAGCATCAATACTGGTTTTCACAATTACCTAGAATTTAGTTTTCTTTTAGTGTTCTTTCCATTTACATTACTGTGGTCTTTTTGTGTATTTCAGCAAGCATTTATATAGTTTTAAAAAATGCTTTAAAATGTTATATAATTTTAACCTCATAATAACCCTGCAAGGTAGATGCTATTATTAGTTTTATTTTACAGATAAGGAAACTGAGGCAGACAATTATGTGGCTGGTCTCACATTATACATTTAATATGATTCTGTGGCTGGATTTGAATTTGGGTCTTCTTGACTCTAAGTCAGTGGTCTCTCCTTTACACTATACCTAGCTGCATGTACTTATTTCATACAAATCTGTGTTAGTTCATACAAATTTTTCCATGCTTCTCTGAATTTCACTTAGTGTGCTATGAGAAATAGCCAATATTCCATTACATTCATATGCCACCATTTGTTCCACTATTGCCCAAATGATGGGTATCCACTTTGTTTCCAGTTCTTTACTATCATAAGTGTTGCTGTAACTATTTTTTATTTTTATTTTTTATTTTTTTTTACAAATCAAACCCTTCTATTTTTGACTTGACCTCATTAGGGATATGGAGCTGTACCTATTTTAGCTTTAAGTTCAAAACCTGATTTGCCTTTGGATAAAGGGGAGAGACAATTTTCAAATGAACAAGAAAGGGGATAGAAAAAAGAATTAGCATTTCTAAAAGGTTGGTAAAATAAAAACAACAACAATAACTTGTATTTTCAAAGGTATTAACTCTCCTCTCAGGACTATGTGTATGACAAGGAGAAAACTACAACCAAATCTGTAGGATGTGGCAAAAGGGAAAGAAAATGAATTCTACCTCCCTGAAGCAAAAGAGACTCTCCTGTCAAATACTTGACCTTAATATAGAAGAAACCACAATTTCTTATTTGAAGTGAAATTGAATTAACAGAAAAATACACCCAAAAGTGTAGCTTTCTCCAATATAATTTTCTACTTGGTCTTCATTCATGTGCTAGCTCTACTTTTGAAAGTGCTAGCTGGGTGACTCTGAGTAAGTCACTTAACCCATATGAGCCTCAGTTTCTTTGTATGCAACATAGGAACAATAATACTCGCACAACTTACTTCCCTTCACATAACAGTTGTGAAGAAATCATTTTATAAACCTTAAAGTATAATATCAGGTGATAATATTATATCAGTGTGAATTATTATAATTCTTCTTAATGATGATGAGAAATTGTTATTAATAACCAGTAATTTGGGGGGAAATTCAGAGCTCTTCCCTTCTTCTAAGTCCTTTAAAAGTTCAGTTTTCTTCAGGAGGACATTACTGATAATGAGATTGAAATGACTCTCTTCACTCTGGGTCAGACCCCACCCAACCCTACAAGGAATTTAATCTAAGGTGTTCTGCTCAGACTTGGGTTGGGTATACATTCTTTGAATTACTAGCCTACAGGGGGCAGCTAGGCGGCACAGTGGATAGATCTCCTACCTTGGAGTCAGGAGGACCTGAGTGTGACCCTGGGCAAGGCACTTAACTCCCCCTATCCAAGGGATACTCAGTCCTTTGTTTTAATATAACCCACCTTCAATGACATTAACCAATTAGATTTGATTGCTGTTTGATGGCCCACCTACTGTTCTGAAAGGTATATAAACTGTGAGTCTGCTGCCATGATTGTTTTTGGTCTGAGACGGCCAAATGACCATCCTTTTATTAATAACCTACTGGCCTTATTAATAAAATGATTAAATTAGCCAGAAACTATGTCTCTCAAACCTTTTTAAATGTCACATGATGATGGTGATGATGATGATGATGATAAAACCAGGAAAAATGCTTTGACCTTCTGATGTTTTACCAATAGAGTACTTTCACATACTTCTCTTTCCTAAAAAGCTCCCAACCCAATTCCTGAAACTAATTTTAACACTTCTGCAATGGTTCATTTGCAACAGCACAGAGAAAGGAATCAATCCAAGGATTCAACCCTACGGTGATTAGAGTCTTCTCAATATAAGCAGATGGCAAGGTTAGTAGCTCCAAGTGAGGCACAAAAGGCAGAAGCCACTGAGTCCTCACAAGATTTGGTTTCTTCATTTAAAAAAAATCTGTCTTTTTAAGATTGGAAAGTGAATTACTGAGACCTAAGTCTGTGAACAATCACAGCATTACTACTGCATTTCTTGTGTTTCAATTGCTTTTCCCCTTCAAATTAATCCTCACCCATTTAAAGAGAAGATCAATACAACATACAATGTATGAAATGAACAAAGCTGAACCATTCCACAAATACAACATCCAGAGCTCAAAGGATTTAAGCAATTCTCAAAAACCATTAACTCCAGGATTCCCCCAAGTGGGACCCATCTCTGACCAAGAAAAGATACTGCTGGCTTTAAGATATAGAATTATAGGCTTATAGAAAGCTAGAGCTAAAAGACACCTTAGAGATCGATCGCCTGGAACAGCCAACTCATTTTACCAGGGAGGAAATTAAGGCCCTTCCACAGAGGTAAAGTAATTCATCCAAGGTCATATGACTAGTTAATCAATCAATGAACAAACATTTATTAAGTGCCTATTATATGCCAGGAACTATACCAACCACCAAAGATACCAAAAGAGGCAAAAGACAGTCCCTGCCCTCAAGGAGCTTACAATGTGAAGGGGAAGAAAACATACAAACAAATACATGCAAAGGAAGGATAAATAGATAAGGATAGGATAAATAGAAAGTAACTAACAGAGGAGATGCACTTGAATTAGGAGGAGTTGGGGGACCGCTTCCTGCAGAAGCTAGGATTTTAGCTGGGGCTCAAAGGAAGCTTGGGAGTCAGCAGTCAAAATTGAGGAGGGAGAGCATTCCAAGCTTGGGGAACAGCCAGAGAGAATGCCCAGAGGGTGTCACTGGATTGAAGAGTATGTGTTGGGGAGAAAAGTATAAGAAAACTAGAAAGGTAGGAAGGAGCTAGATTATGAAGGGCTTTGAATGACATACAGGGCATTTTGTATTTAATACTGGAGGCAATATAGGGTTGAGATCTGCACCCCAGAAAGGAAAATCCTGGACTTTCCCACATGGCCAAATCTCTGGCATTCACCTGAGGCTATAATCCCATCAACTGGCCTTTCACTGTGGCTACACCCAATCTCCCAATTCTCTGTTACTCTTAACCTAGCCTAGCCCTCCATTGTCTTACCTCCCTATGCATCCCTCCCCACCCCTACCCCTTCTCACCCTTAATCTTAGCTAGGCTCCATTCTTCCTTGGCCATGTGGTCCAGGTCCCTGGCATTCTATTACCTCGCAGTGCCTGAAGCCTCCTTGGCCACTCCTAGATCCCTCCCACAGTCTTTCTGTACATAAGGTCCATTCTGTCTCCATTAAGGTGCTCAGAGATTTTATAATCGAGCCAATAGCTCACTAATGTTCAGACTCCTTAAGAGTCTGCCCACTATGATGGATGTTCTAATAAACTTTGACTTTGGCTGAAAGAAGGCTTGGGTCAAATTCTTTTAAGCAGGACCCATGATTTTGGAGTCCCAACACCCCTAACCTCTAAACCTCAACATAGAGAGCCACTGGAGTTTTTTAAAAGGTAGAATGACACGATCCAATTTGTGTGTTAGGAAAATCATTTTAGGGGCTGAATGGAGAACACATTGGAGTGTGTGTCGGGGCGGAAGACTTGAGACAGGCAGACCCATGAACAGGTTATTTAAATAATGAAGAAGGCCTGTATTTGAAGAAGGACTGTATTAGAATAGTGGCAGTGTTAGAGGAGAAGGGAGCATATTTGAGAGATGTTCTAAAGATAAAATCAACAGGCTTTGGCAACAGATTGGTTAGGGCAGGATGAGAGATATAAGAAATAATGAATTACAGATCTTAGAACTGGAAGGGACCTTAGTAATAACCAAATGGAACTCTTTCATTTTATAGATAAGGAAATTGAAGTCCAGATGATGAGGTCTAGAGGTTTAGGGGTGCTGGGACACTGAAATCATGACACAGGGCTCCTGCTCGAATGAATTAGACCCAAGCCTTCTTTCAACCAGAGACAAGGTTTATTAAAAATCCACCATATTGGCCAGACTCATAAGGAATCTGAACATTCGTGAGCTATTGGCTAGGTTCTTAAGGAATCTGAGCAGTGGCTAGATTTTAAGAATCTGACCACTTTAACGGAGACAAGATGGACCTCATATACAGAAAGACTGTGGGAGGGATCTAGGAGTGGCCAACTAGTTTGGGGTGACTGCAGGGGTCTCAGGATGATCTAGATGGGAATGGCCAGTAAGCTGGGATGAACAGAACACCTGGGGCCTGGGACCTGGACACACTGCCAAGGGAGAATGAAGTCTAGATAGGATTAAGGGTGGGAAATGGCCTGGGCCATCTGAAGGTAGGGCTAGGTAACAGAATTGGGAGACTGGGCGATAATGAAAGGCCAATTGATAGGATTATAGCCTCAGGCAAATGCCAGAGATTTGGCCATGTGGGAAAGCCCAGGGTTTTTTCCTTTTTGGGGCAGATCCCATCCTCATCACAGAGAAGTTGAGTCATCCAAAGTACAGCTAATTAACTACAGTGCAAAGACCACGAGGAATTTCTTTAGACTCTTTACCCAGTGTTTTTCTTCCCTACACATCAGAACAGGTTTGGGAATCAGGTCTCTTGATTCCTTTTAAGCCAAGAGCCCTTTCTGATGGGGTGCTTGGGTGCTTGTACTGGGACCCCAATTCCAAGACCATATTTCTCCCTTGCCTCAGAAACACTATCCCTGGGTGTTTCCCCCCAGCCCAAGGACTCTGTGCCTAGCAATTACTCACGAGTGGGCCTCAGCAACACACTTATCTTTCTCCCTGGTGCAGTTACAAACGGCACCTGAAGGAATTATTAGTTTGAACTGGCTTTGCACTGGATCATAAAGATATTCATACCCATTGGGCTATCTATACTAACTCCCTACCTCATTATCTATATCCTGGACTCCTCATTATATGTATTACGGACTTAAGACATATGTATACTCCCTACATTTATCTTGTCAAACAAGACATTTATTGGCGGCAGACTGGGCAGCCCTCAGTTGGTCCTGACCACTAGTTAACTTAGTGACATAGTAGACCTAAAAACCACACCTCCATGTAGCCCCACCTTGGGCTTTTCCTGGTAAACTCTGGATAAAATGCCCGTGTAGTAGATATAAAAAGTGCATGTTCCTTTAAGAACTGACCACTCCTTACCCTCTCCCTAATACCACCCTGAATCACCTAATTAGCATATTTGGCACATGTTTTACTATAGTTTAGCCTATATAAACTTTAAATAAGGTCACAGAATCCTTGCCTGCTGAAAAGCATAACAATAAATCTTTGCCAACTTGATTTAAAGAATGCTTGAGTCTGTGAATTCGTTCCAGATGACCCCATCCTGTACTCTGGTCTTTGAGGGGTCTCAGCCTCTCAGACTGCAACATTTCCACCAAAATATAATTAATTCAACTTAACTGGTCAAATATTTATTACACTTCTATTATATGCCAGACACTCTGCTAGGTCCTGGTGATATGAAAATAAGAACGGCTTGCAGCCCTTAAAGAGCTGATAAAGAACTTGGTGATCTCTAAAATGCATTTCACTGAACTTTTGCATCTGCATGGGGACAAGTTTGTGCTTACCTGTTTAAAGTTGCCACTACGCCTTTGCTCCCAGTCCATCATATCATGGAAAATAGGAATCATTACATTCCGGAGGTCTGGCTGAGGTATCAAGGTTACTTCTAAGAAAGGGCCAATCAGTGCAGGAATGAAATGAAGCTTGTGTTCTCCTAAATAAAATAGAGAAATCTGAATTTGACAGTGATTCATAAAACTCACAGTATGAAAGAGAGAGCAAAAGACATCACAGTCTTCAATTACAGATCTATCCCATATTAGAAAAGAGAGGTCCTTGGAAAACTTGTTTAAGAGTAAACTTTTGCAAAGCGAATCTCATTTGCCATGAAATCCCCATTTAAATGGGAGGATTTTGCCTTTAGGAAAACATTTTGGTTGAAAGACAGTGATTCTCGAAGGGTATACTTTGAACTCTATTGAACTTACCCTTACACATGTATGTGTGTGAATCTCTCAACTCTCCCATAGTGTGTCAGGATTCCTCATAGCAAGAAATAATATACTGTGCCATGTGCAAAAATGTTTTTAAAAAATTGAGAACTGGGGCAGGTAGGTGGCTCAGTGGATAGAGCACCAGCCCTGACGTCAGGAGGACCTGAGCTCAAATCCAGCCTCAGACCAAACTTGACACTTACTATCTGTGTGACCCTGGGCAAGTCACTTAACCCCAATTGCCTAAAAAACAAATTGAGAACCACTGCTCTATGATATAATAAAATGACATAATATGAATACTGGAGATGTTTTCAATCAATCAACAAGCTTTTATTAAGCACCTACTATGTGCAGGCACTACACTAGGTGCTGATGATATAAATAAAAGAATGAAACAATGGCTCCTTGCAAGGAGCTTACACATAATAAGCTTACACTTTTTGAACAGATGAGGAAACTGAGGCAAAGAGAAGTTAACCGACTTGCTCAGGGCCACACAGTAAATGTCTGAGGAAGGATTTGAACTCAGATCTTCTTAACTCCAAGTTCAACACTCTATCAGCTGTGCCTCTACTCAAATGTGGGTTGGTGGTGTAAGTGAAATACATAGTACCTGTCGCAAACTGTTAGTTAACCCACATATTTCAAAAATTAAGGAATCTTTGAGACCATAATAAACAAGGATCAGTCAGAGGAACCGGACAGACAACAATACTTGGGGGGAAGGAGAATGAAGCACAAAGCTATCTTCAAGTATTTGAATAGCTATCTTGTGGAAGAGGAATTAGATTCGTTCTTCTCAGACCCAGAAGGCAGAACTAATAGCAATGGGTAGGAGTTCCAGAAGTAAATTTAGACTTGACATAAGGGGAAAAAACCCCACAAAATAAAACTTATTAACAATTTATGAAAATAGACCAGGTTTCCTCAGAGTGTGATGAATTTCCCTTCACTTGAGGTGTTCAAGTGGAGGCTGGATTATCACATTCTGAGGGTCTGTCAAATGGATTCTCATCCAGGTATGGGTTGGATTGTTTTCTGACATTGCTCCCAATTCTGAGACTTTGTGATTTAGTAAAAATAGAATTGACTTTAATCTTATTTCAACTCTTCAAGGATCAAGGTAAGTATTCCCATAACCAATATAAATCACAACTCATCTGTGACTTTGTAAATAGTTTTTGAGAGATTTTATGGCTAGAAAATTTATCACCCCAAGCCAATCTAGTGATAAGCATCTTTGAATTTGGCTAGGCTGGTCTTTAAATAGAAAGCATGGAGTCCTGGTCTGACTCAGGGTTAGGGTCTACAGGATGGCTAAGGTATAAGACTCTTACCAAACTGGAGATGCCTTTCAAGGGTCACAGGGGTCAGATCACTGACTAGTTAGAACAAAAGTTACAGTAAATACTAAATAAGAAGAAAGAAAAGAAAACACGGAGTCTTCTGACATCAGCTCCAATTCTGTTTAAATGGTCCATCCTTTCAAAAAAAAAAAAAGGAAATGGGCAAAAGTAGACTCTATGTCCATTTCTTAGAGAAGTTTAACTGATTCAAAATAGTCGACATAACAGAAAATACAAAAGACTGGAAATTGCTACAGAAATTAAAAACTTAATTTATTGCCTCTTGGAGAGACATGGAAATCAAGGGCAACACTGAGTTTTAATACAAAATGTAAATTCCTTTCCAAAACATTGAAGAGTAGGAGCTGGAAGACTAAGCAGGATCACATCATAAAAACATTCTGAGTAGAAAACAATGCTGCAGCACTTGAAATGAAATCCAGCTAAACCGGGTCATTATAAGAGCTTTTGTAGAAAATAAAAATAGAATGGAAACAACAAAGAAATGCCAAATGGAACATGCCATATTACAGCAATGTACTCTCATTGATGATGGACTCCTTTTGGAAAATTCTGAAATACTCTGAATGATTCTAAGCTATGCATTGCCACAAAAACGCATCTCTCTAATAACAATATTATGTCAAATATACAATATGATTATAAACCATGGAGTAGCACTAGCCAGGAAGGATATGTATGTATGTATACATACACATATGTGTATATAGTCCAAGGAAGAATGGGAATATTCATGATTCATGCATGTAGACTACAAAATATAATCGATAATGAATGGTGTGTAAAAGTGATACAAAAGATGAATGGAGACTTAAATGACTGATAAAGGACATGGATTCATCATGCAGCAAAAATGATGGAAACAGAAGGACAGTCACATGAGTATCATGCAGATGTTAAAATAACCAGAGAAAGACTTTCAGCACATTGGGTAAATCATCTATAGAAAGACTTAAAAAAGAAACACTGATCATGAATGTGGAGAGGTTGTGACCTGTATAAATTACCCACAGGGATGAAAATCACAGAGCAATCACTATTTTCATAGGTAGGAATTTTCACTTAGTGGGTTTCCTTTAAGTGAAAAATACCCAAAATTATCTAACTCCTTGACTCAGGAGGATATTTTACATCAAAGGTTGCAGTCATTAATGTCAATATATGGACCAGGAAGTTCTGGTCCAAGTAAAGAAGAAGACAAAATGTTCTCCTCTCATGGAGTCATTTAGGACCTAGGGATTCTTATCAAGTTTTAAGGTTTTTAAATTTTATAAAATTTTACAACATTCATTGTCAATATCCACAGCAAGACAGCAAAATAAAATGTGTTATAGTGGTAAGATTAGGTTGTAGAGCTTTCTAATAATAACCAAATAGAAGTCATTCCAATTTATCAGCAGGGGAAGCAATCAATTGGGGCTCCAAGAAACCACAAAGGCCATGGTGAAGTGATAAAGGATGGGGCAGCCATGGAAAACCTAACACATGAGCTAGCTCAAACAGCGAAGGAACAGATGTATCTGAAGTACAAAAATCACCTATCTTGCTAGATGCTCTATGAAATATTTAAGTGAAGCCTACTGTGAGGTCTGCACTGTGCTAGGACACTGAAGATAGAAACAAAAGAGTACCTGTCCTTGAAAAGCTTTTATTCTACTGAGTTTGATCAGTTTTTTTAATCTGTCTTAGATTAATTGCAATTGCCTGGATTGCCTTTTCTGCTTAAAAGAATATAGGTTTTTAATCATATTGTATTCTTTTCCAAATACAGCTTTTGCTGGTATAGACTAAAATAAATAATAAAAACACTAACTCAAATCCAACTGAGCAATCAATGAAACTGATTCCCCCTTTCCATGTTCCTTTTTAACTTCCATCTTTTGTGTTAGATTTTGGATTCAAAGCCATATTTTCCACAGTCATTTGCCAATTTCAGAGTTAAATGCATGCACATTAATTATATTTCCTTTTATTTTGCTTCTTAAGGTAGCACAAAGCACAGAGTGCCCAGAAAACTGAGATGGGTGGCAAAGTTACACTGTACAACAGCAGTTCTCTGCACAAGTATAGATACATTTCCTTTCAATCTTAGACAAGTCTTCAAAGTAAAGCTAATGTATAAATCAGCACATCTTTTGTTGTTGTTTGGTCTTTGTCAGTCACGTCCAAACTCTTTGTGACCCCATTTGGAGTTTTCTTGGCAAAGATACTGGAGTGGGTTAGCCATTTCCTTCTCCAGCTCACTTTACAGATGAGGAAACTGAGGCAAACAGGGTTAAGTGACTTCTCTAGGGTCACACAGCTAGTCAGTGTCTGAGGCTTGATTTTAACTCAGGAAATTGAGTCTTCCTGACTCTAGGCCCTGTATTCTCTCCACTGCACCATCTAGCTGCCCCCAACATGTCCTTAAAAGGGAAGAAAACTATCAAGAATGAGGGATGAGAAAAAAGAGGGAATAGAAAGTTGGTGTCTTCATGACTAATCAGGCATGAAAATACATCTCCAATTAACTACAGTTTGACCTTATTACCTGAATAGCAGCCTCATTTTCAGGGCCAAGGGAGCACACAAGGCCATAAGTATGTAGTGGGATTAAGTGTTCATAAACCCATTCTAAATAATCAATATCATAATAATGGCTTATATTTAGGCAACACTTTAAAGTTTTCAAAGCGTTTTCTTCACTGTGGCCTATATGGCACAGTATAAAGAGCACCAGCCCTGGAAATCAGAGGACTTAGATTCAAATCCTACCTCTTCTACTCACTTTGTGACTTTGAACAAGTCATTTAGTTCCTTTGAGCCTCAAATGATTCTTTTACAAAATTGAGGGGGTTGGACTAAATGGCCTGTATTTATGATCCTATAAAGCAGCGGTTCCCAAATAGTGGTTCATGAATTTCCTGGGGGTTCATGATGGTCCAAAGGATAGGTTCCCAAAGTGGGTGATACTGCCCCCTGGGGGCACTGGAACCAATTAGGGGGGTGGTAGTAGTCTGGGATGCAATTGGGGGGCACTGAATAAAAATAGGGGTGGTGGAAACATAAAGAAAGAAGAGGATTCTGAAAAATGTTTCGTACATGTTTCATCTGTTGTGTAACAGAGTAAAAGTCAAAGTGATTACATTATTTTCCAAATAAACATACAAAATGCAAGTTATAACCTATCAGTGGTCAAATCTGCCAAAGTCTTAACAAGCAAGTGTTGGCAGGTGAGTGTGTCGGGGAAGTCCAGCATGCATCAGTAGGAATATATGTGTATAATGACTTGTTGACAACACAATTCTATATGGTTACAGGACACAATATGGTGTCATCAAAATTTCAATGTAGGAAAAAACCCACAAATTTACAATAAATTATTAAATTTAAGATGTGTCATTTTAAAAAAAAAATTTATATTTTTTGAAATGATTCAAATTAAAAAAAATTAAAGGATTAAAGACAGTAGATTTCCAAGGGGGCACTGAGTATTTTTTTAAAAGGGGGCAGTAAGCCAAATAAGGTTGAGAACCTCTAGTCTGAAGGGTTTGCGCTAAAAATTCTTCAATAATATATTAAGCAGTAAATAACTGCCAAGTTATTAGGACTTGCTAGCTTACTTAATTCTTACAGAATGTCCCATAAAATCATGGCAAAGATACTGTAGTGGTTTGCCATTTCCTTCTCCAACTTATTTTACAGATGAGGAAACTGAGGCAAAAAGAGTTAATGACTTGCCCAGGGTCACATAGCTAATAAATGTCTGAAGGTCAGATTTGAACTCAGGAAGATGAGGCTTCCTTCCTCCAGATCTGGTACTCTATCCACTGTGCCACTTAGCTGCCTATGATTTTACATAGTTTCCATAATTATAGGTAGAATAAATGTTATATTTTATAATTACAATTATATAATATAAATTTTAATTTGGAAGTTTGGGGGCAAAAGTTGTCACTGTAGGTACTTTAAACACTTAATGAAGAAATCTAAAAGAATATTAGGAATAGAATATGAAATTACTCTGGGGGTTCACAATACATTTTGTTGTTGTTGAAAGGGGCTCAGGGAACAAAAAAATGTTATCATCCACTATTCTAAAGTAAACTATTATTCCTACTTTGCAGATAAGGAAATAGAAACTCAAAATCAAAGTGATTCAACCAAGGTCACACAACTACACTAGCATTACAAGTCTAGCTCAGGAAGTGATACTACCAGGAGCACAAACCTTCTAGAAAGGACAATGATATGTAAATGAGCTTCTGTTCCAATGATTACTCTTAGGTAACCAGGGAAACCAGCTGAAACATTTTAAAAGCCAAGCACATTTTTTTTCTAGGTCAGAAAGTATAATGTTTTTCAAGATAGATTTTCCTGATTAATGTTATCTGACTGTCCTCACTTTTCTGTGCAGTAAACTCAGATGACACATCCACTTATTTTATGTCGCAATACAATTTGTCAAATTCAAATGGCTTAGGATGGAATCTACAGTAATTAACAATATATGATCTAAGCAGACGTCATCTCGTGAAGTGCAACACTTCCTCCATGGGGAAACAATGCTTTGAAGTACATCCCTGAGAGAGGAAAAGGAATCATATGCACAAAAGTAATAAAGGAAGCTCTTTATGGTTACAAAGAATAGGAAACTAAGGGGGTGCTAACCATCAACTGGGGAATAACTGAAAAATCTATGACATATGAATGTGATGTAACACCACTGTGCAGTTAGAAATGATGAATGATATGATTTCAGAGAAACATGGGAAAAACAGTATGAATTGTTACAGAGTGAAATGAACAGAAGAAAAATTTAAATGGAAACAATAGCCTTATGAAGACAAAACAGCTTTGAAAGATATAAGCACTCTCATTAATGTAGTGACCTATGATGATTCCATGGATGATAAAATTGACAAAAAGGTGATAGATTCAGCGTGCAGAATAAGATATATTTTTTGGACATGGTCAATAAGGGAATTAGTTTCGCTTGATTATGTATATGTTATAAGGTTTTGCTTTTTTTTTTTTCCTAGTGGGGGAGAAAGAGGTAGAAAAGGGAAAAATAGGGAGAAGGAGATTGAAGAACAGAAAGAGAACAAGAGATTAACTGATAACTTTTGCTGCTAGAACTAATTTAAGTATCTGGTATCTATATGAAAAGGGGAAACCTTAATCTAGTATCCTAATACTTTTTATTTTTTCTCCTTTAATTTAATAAGGATGCTTGCTCTCCGTCCAGCCAATCTTTCCTAGTTCATTTTTGGGTCTTCCCTTAACAAGTAGGACAATAGTTTTTCTTACTTACTAAAAGGAAGGTTCTCTTTTGCAGAGACAAACTCCTTTTATGGTTTATGTCAACCTAGGATTAGATTATTGGTTTGGAATTACAAGGAACCCTAAAGATCTGACATTTCCCCCCCACCTCAATTTTACAGGTGAGAAAACTAAGGTCTAGGGAGGTTGTAACTTGCCCAAGGTCATGGACATAGAATGTAAATGATGTAGGTTGGATTCCACACCAGGTCTTCTGATTCCAATCCAGGGCCCTTTCTATTGCAATATTTCAAGATTCTTTTGCAAGTGACTACTTCAGCCCTGCAAAGTTTTCCTTCGAATAAGGGAATGGTTATCATATTTCCCCCATACAGCTTTATTCACTCATCTTCTATTATTCTCTTCCAGCTGGCTTTCCCTTTTAATTCAAATAAATTCTAATACACAAATATGTATTAAGCACCTACTCTATTGGGACACTCTGAAAGGTACTTGCTATACAAAGAATAAAACACAGTCACTGCCTTCTGAAAGGTTTAAAAGCTAATAGGGGAAATGAGGTATACAGATAGCTAAAATGTCCATTAGATTGTATGTAGAGAGGCAAAGTACAAAGTGCCTTATAAGAGAAAGTTGAAGGACAAAAAGATTACTTCCAACTAGATCAGGAAAGGCTTCATGGAGGAGGTAACATCTGAATTGGACCTTAAAGAAAAAAAAAAGATTTCAAGAGGTGGATATTGGGGGGCAGGACCAAAGGAGTCTATTCCAAAAGTCTATTCCAAACATGAGAGGCAGCATAGGCCAATGAAAAACAGAGCAAGAATGGGGAACATTGAAGAAGTGTGAAATAAAGCCAGATTGTAGAAAGCCTTGTGTGCAAGTTTAAGGAATTTATACTTCATGGGGTAGGCCTTGGGTAGTCTCTAAAAGTTTTTTTTACCAATGGAATGATATGATCAGAGCAAAGGATTATGAAGATTATTTGCACAATGACATTAATGATAGGAAGAAAGCTGTAGACTATTTGTTGATCATTGACCATGCTTTCCTTCAAGTGTTCTCTCCTCTCCTGGTTTTCATGACATTTCATTCTTAGTTTTCCTCCTACCTTCCCATCGAATTTGACACTCCTTCTTAGTAGTCTCTTATGCTGGATCATCATCCATGTCCCCCCTGAGTAAATGTGGGGGCACCCCAAGGATTTGTCCTGGGTCTTCTTGTCTTCCCTCTACTTTGTTTTTCTTTGGGACTCCATGAACCATGGGGTTCAACTGTCATGTAGACGACTCTATGCAAAAATCCCTAAATCTATATATCCAGCTCTAGTCTTTCTCCTGAGCTCCAGGAACACATCACCAATTGCTAACTGGACATTTCCATCTGGATCTTCCATAGGCATCTCAAACTCACTCTATCCAAAGCAGAATTTATTATTTTGTCTCTCCCAATCCCAACTTCCCTATTTCTGTTGGGGATACCATCTTACATACCCCTGGCTGTCTAGGTATGCAATCTTAGAATCATCCTTGATGCTTAACTCTCTCTGACCCTACATATCTTAACATTTGTACTATTTTCTGTATGCACGTGGCCACCACCATAGTTCATGTTGTCACATCTCACCTGTTGAGATGTCATATCTCAACAGCCTTCTAATTGTGCTCCTTGCTTCTAGTCTCTTCCCTGTCCAATTGATTCTCCATGTAAATGCCAGTGATATTCCTAAAGCAGAGGTTGGCTGCCAAGTAAGGAATGCACTCTCTTCTAACCTTTGTTTCTAACAATCCCTTGTTCCTTTCAAAGCTCAGCTCAAATGCCACCTCTTAAGATCTTTCCTTTCTCATCCTTCCAACTTCTAGTCCTAACATTGAAAATACCTTGTTTTCACTTTGAATTTCCTTATATGTGGATGTTTTATTTCCCTTGAATAAAAAGTAAATTCCTCAAGGGTAGGGACTGTTTTGTTTTTGTATACCCAGAACCAAGCACAGTGCCTGGCACATCACAGCTACTTAATATATGCTTATTGACTGGTTGATTAATTTCCATTTGTTTGCGGTTTTTTCCTAACCCTGTGTTGCACTTTTCAATCTCTCTGCCAAGAGGCTCTTGGGTGAATTTGACAAGCTGATATTCTGTTGACAGGCCTTTTCTTTCAGGAACCAAACCTGAAATCACATCCCTGTCTAGGAATTTAGAACAATTTCAATCATCCCACAAACATTTATCAGGCACTTATAATGTACCAGGCATTATGTTAGGTACTTGGGGGACAAATCCAAGAAAAGAAACAATCACTACTTGTAAGGAGGTTATATTCTGATGTAATTACATCATATTACAATATAGTTGACTATAAAACATGCCTTGGTAATACAGGACTGTAGGTTCTCTCATAGAAGACCTCATCCCAGAACCTTTCCTAAGGAACAAGGCACAATTCTGAGCTCTTTGTAGAATATGACAACAGCAAAACAAACTTCTGTTATCATGGCAGATTTAGTATGGATTCCCATCCCTAATGGTCACATGCTCTTGTTATAAAGCATTTAGGACACCTGCAACTCGGTCCCTTGAGTTTTATATTTGTGCACAGAACAGGCTGTCTGAGAAGTATTGATTTTTCTACAGCAGTCACTAGATGCTGTGTTTGCAAATGTGGGAGAAAGTGCCTGCTTTATATATTTAGTAAGAATTTTACTTCATCTGAAAATAGAACAAACAAACCCTGCCGAAAGATAAATGCCAGAGAATGGACCTCGGTGGTAATGATTAAACCCTCTATTGCCAAACAATGCAGCTATAGCTGGAAACATAAAGATATATAATAAAGAAAAAACTTAGTGATAAACATCAATTGAATTGGTTTTGTTACTGTTTAAAGTTCATAATAAATTAAAAATGCATATAAAATTCATTAATCTGGGTACTCTTTAAAGTCCATAATAAATTATATATGTGCATATATAATCCATTATATAAATATATAAATTGCTATTATTTAAAGCTATGGTAAATACATATATTTATAAAATTTGTTGTGAATTTTACACAACAGCAAAAACAATTTATATATTTAAATATAAAACCCTTGAAGAATGGGTGTTTGGGGAAAACAAAACATCCATATACATTTCTTTTTTTAAAATATTTATTTATTTTTAATTTTCAACATTCACTTCCATAAGATTTTGAGCTCCAAATTTTCTCCCCCTCCTTCCCTTTCCCCACCCCAAGATGGTATGCAATCTGATATAGGCTCTACATAGACATTCATATTAGACATATTTTCACATTAGTCATGTTGTAAAGAAGAATTAGAGCCAATGGAAGGAACCACGAGAAAGAAAAAACAAACAAACAAAAAAAGAGCTAGAGCAAATAGTATGCTTCAATCTGCATTCAGATTCCATAGTTCTGTTTCTGGCTGCAGATCACATATTTCTTGAGAGTCTTTTGTCCCAAAGACAAAAATTTGATTATGATTATTTTTAAAATGATGAATTTTACATGTAATATAAGATATTTGTATAGCATTATTTTACCTCCATTCCCCCAAAATAATTTCTAAAGACTATGTCATGGGAAAATGGTACTGTCAATTATTCTACAGAATTCATAGAATGCTTTATGGTTTGCAGAGCCCTTTATATGTTACCTGTTTTGATCCTCACAACATCCCTGTGAAGTAGGCGCTATGGTTATCTTTATTTTACATAAATATGAGGAAACTGAAGCTGAGAGAAATTAAGTGACACAGGACTAGTAAGTACACGAAGTAAGGTCTGAACTCATGTTTTCCTGACTCCAAGCACAGCCTTCTAGCCATTATTCCAACACTGCCTTCAGGGGATTTCTCACTGTATAACAAGGTAAGAGTGATTCTTACTTCTTCTGCTTGTGGGTTTCCTTTTACTGACTTTTGACTGTGAGACTGATGAATAGGCTCCTGTGATCCTGATTTGCTTTTAAAATATTCGGAATATAGTGAACACAAGAAATGTATTGATTTACTGATGAAGAAATTATAAACAAGAAATGTATCATCCTTTTTGTTTAAATAGTTCAATACAGAAGAGGAAGAAATCTAAAAGTTTTTTCCCCTACAAGCCAAGGGAAATTACAGCCTGGCTCTTCATGACTATCTGACCCTGAGAACAACACTAAATGGCAGAAAGAAAATTTTTTTTAATAAAAGTTAGTATTTAAACTTACATGAATTCAGAATATTAAATAATATTTTGGTTGAGAGAAGCAACATGATATAATGGGTAGGGATTCAGCTTCAGAGTCAGGAAGATGCAGGTTTAAGTCACATCTCTGACACACTAAAATTGGGTCTTAAAAAAAAAAGGAGGATGTGTATGACCCTGACTAACGGCCTTGACTCCTCTTACCCTAAGAAACTCTCAAAGAGTTTAAGCTGCAGAGAAGTGCTGATATGCACCCATGGTAGAGGGAGTTTCCTCACTGGGACTTCCCTATATCAGTAAAATCACTGGTCAGATTCCCCTCCCCCCAAAATTGCTCAATTAGTATATTTTATTAACTTGGGAAAATCATAATTGAACACCTCTAATCAGATTTTATCCCTAAACTATCTACCCAAAGAACTAGGGAGCCACATCCTCTTTTTCACTATGGGGTTAGGAAAACTGTCTGCAGTGAGTTCTTATAGTAATCTTATGATTAAACTCAGTATTTATATATAAACTCATGACTAAGCTACATTTCTCTCCCTCATTCTTTTCTTTCTGAAGAGGAAAAAACAAATCAAAACACTATTTTCCAATACTGTTAAATAAAATTCACATTTTCAGTTTCTGATTAGATAGTCGCATGGGGCAAAAATTATAATCAATAAGCCTCAAGGTGTTTTCTTCCCTTTGTATTCCTCATTACCCTTTCAGGAAATGAATGCTTTCTGTTTCTGCTTGACAAACACTGATGTTTGTTTGCTTCATGCTAACTGCAGAAAAAAAAAATTGTCATCTTAACTTTCTTTGTTTTTACTAGGATGGTGATGGTTTCTTCTATTCAGTTCAATTCAACAAGCACTTATTAAATACCTGCTGTGTGCAAGGCACTGAGGCTACTAAGGCAAAAACCAGGAACACCGTCTCCTAGTCCCTGGTAATCAACATATAACCAGATAAGTTAATTGAAGAGATAATTAGAGATCAAGAAATACTCTCCATAGAAGGTAACACATAAGCCAAGATTTGAAAGAAGCTAATCAATTTTAAGAAGCAGTGATGAGGAAAGATGTCATTCCATGTGTGGGGGACAGTCTATACAAAGTCACAAAGTCAAGAAATGGCATGAAAAAATCAAGGGATGACAAATAAACTAGTTAAAAGTAATCTGTGCCTAGCAAAGGGACTATCCTAATCTCTATTTTTTGTTAAATTGAAAATATTCTTTGAGTTGGTGAACATGTTTCTTCATTTCAAACATATGTTTATAATTTTTTTAACTGGACAGAGGAGAGATTCTTTAAAATTCTATAGCTTAAAACCTTATTTATAACAAAAATGAAAAAACAATTTAAAAAATCCAATGAGCAAATCTGAAATTCTTGTTCAAACAAGCCTATCTCTTTTACACCAATATTCTCCCAATGATACTGTATGACTTTGAATCATGGACACCACGATCTCAGAAGAATTATAACATTAAAAAACAACCCATTAGGCACAACAAAGGAACACAGTGTCACAAGCAGGCTGCAACATGTCACTAATGATAATTTTCATTACAAAACTGGCACAAGAGATACTACTAAAGATGTATATTAATGGCAAAGAGAGTTGGTTGAGCATATCATGACAATGAGAATCAACAGATGGTCAGCCCAAGCCGCATAAGGGTATACCCAGGTTCCTAAAAGACCAAGAGTCCCAAGGTTTTGGGTAAATCTGTTATGGAGGATTTCTGGGAAGCACATGGGCAACTACCTAAAAGATTGATGGAGCTGTGAAAATGCTATGAGCTACTTCAATGAAGACAGTACCTATACTAAGGAAGTTATGGTTTCTCCAGAATGTCAGCCCAAACAAACAGCACTTTAAATATAATGTAGCAAATATAAGAATAATATGAGTAAGACCAGGTTATGCAAAATATATATTTATGTTCCTAAATTAAGTACCATCCAAGATAAGCTCACTGGGTCACTCTACCTTACCAAAGGTGGGGTCACAGCCTCCATTGTCAGTAGCTTCAGAAAGTCATGTTTAAGTCTATAAAAGGTGTTAATGAAAGGTATTAAATATATTTTTTATTCATTTTGTTTCCTGGAAGAATTCCCTTTACTACCTACTGATGTCTTCAGAATTCTGGATACATTGCACTTCTCTTCTTTTTGAAAGAGGAACACCTTTTAAAATGTGTTTATTCTTCTGGACTAATGGTAAGGAAAGACTTGTTATCAGGCATAAGGAAAAGGAAGTAACAACCAAAAAATGAACTGAAACCTTGAAGGCACCATGGTCCAGTGAAAAGAACACTAGCTCTGGAGTCAGAGGACCTAACCCCACTTCTCATACTTACTACCTGTGTTACCTTGGGCAAGTCACTTAACCTGCTGGGCCTCAACTTCCTTATCTGTAAATTGAGGAAATTAGACCAGATGGCCTCTAGGAACCCTTCCAGATCTAAATAAATGATCCTCTGCTCCTGATTAGAAAATAAAAAACACAGAGCTTACAGGTTAATGAATCTTGGAGAAATACTTACTAAATATAGGGAAAATGTGACACTGTTTTAAAGATGAATCTAGGCATGTCTCCTACTTAACTTTGGAGCTATTCATGACTCCTATTTTCAATTATCCCACGTATCCAATCTGCTGGATCATGTGATCATGTGATTTCTATCTCCACAACATCTCTATGTTAGATCAACTCTGCATCTCCTCTCGCCTAGACTTTTGCAACAGCCTCCTAATTGGTCTCCTTGTGTCAAATCTCTTTACTCTAAGCCAGCTTTCATGTAGTTTTCCCAAAGTGATTTTCCTAAAGTTTAAGAGGGATGTTAGCCCATCCCTCCACTCAACAAATTCCTTATTAACTAGTTCTAGGTTCAAAGATAACCTTCTTGGTTTGGCATGTAAAGCTTTTCATAACCTGACCCCTTGCTACCTTTCCAGTTTTCTTATATATCATTCCTCTTTGTATAGTCTATGGTCCAGCTCTTCTGGCCTGCTAGCAGTTCCATACACATTGATCTTTCTTCTCCATGATTCTACACTGGCTATCCTCTATGCACTCTCTCCTTACCTTCACCTCTTGGAATCCCCAAATTTCTTCAAGAATCAACTGAAACATCACCTTCTGACGGAAGTCTTTCCTGGTCCCCCTAACTACTGGTGCCTTTGCCTTTGAGGTTAGTTTCTACCTACCATGTATATGTATCTTGTATTTATTTAGGGATGCTCTTGCCTCCCTAATAGGGCAACATAAGTTTGGAGGGCAGAGGCTATTTTTGCTATTCCTTCCTATTCCTAGTACTCAGCAGTGCCTATCACATAGGGATTCCTTAGCAAGTGCATATTGACTGATAATCTACTTGTCCTGATTATCTTCCTCAATAGGATAAGGCCCATCTTCCAGAGTTTGAAGTCAAGTCACTCAGCAATGTAAACTGAGGTTTCCTAAACTTGTTGTGTTTTATGAAATAGGAGAAATATTATGTATGCAGTTTGCTTCCCTCTTGGAAACAAATCATTTTGCCTTATAAGAATTCTATAGACTATATGTCCAAATTGGCACATGGGCTATGTTTGGATGATCCCAAAAGTCTTTAAGTCATCTTTCCTAAACCACCTACATGTTATTACACAAGTCTAGGAATCTGAACATTCTATATTAATTAGGGGTTAGGGTGGGTCTGAGCAAACATTTATTACATTACAGCTAGATCATCAAAGCACAGATCTGAGCATCGTGGCCCAAGGACAAAGACCACAAAGCTGCCCTGGCATCTACTCTTTTTCTTTTTTTAGAGGCCAGGAACCTCTAAGTTCTCTTTGGCCAAAGCTTTCAGCTGCACTCATTTAACATCAGAAAACAAATGACAAGCAAGCAAAACTTATTCCCCAGCTTGCCCTGAGGTTTATTCTGACCACTTTGGGAGCTGTGTCACAGATGTGGATAGTTGGCACAAGTGCCTAGCACTTAGGAAGATATGCTTTTACTGGAAAAGACGTCTTTATTCAAGATCTGGGAACACCATACCATGAGTCAATTTCAGCATGGTTCTACCCACAACCAGGTCAAATTTACAACCCTGTGGAACTCAGGGTCATCCTTTCACTGAAATAAGTTCCCTAATGAAAGACAGAAAATGGCCAAGAAAATACCATAAATTTCTAGTGCAGAAGACTAAAGAGGTACAAACTCTGGAGTTACTTCAGTAATACCACCTCAGGTCTAGAAGGAATAAATGAATGGATGGATGATAAAGCATTTATTAATCATCATTTATTAAACATTGTGCTAAGTGCTGGTATCAATGCAAAAAACAAAGGCTGCCCTGCCCTCAAGGAGTTTACATTCTAATCAGGAGACAAGAACAGTGGCCAGAGAGGAGGGTGATTTTTCTCAATTGCTCAGGATGGCTCTTGGCAGGCTCTGTGGACGACTTGTTAAACTGAATAATTACCCCAAAGTCTGGAATGTACACAACATGTCAGTTTCGTTGACAATTCCTTTAGGATGTAATTTTATTATTGTGTAGTGGGAGAAAGAAAAATAAGGAAGCCCACTAATGCAAGGAACATCAATCCATCCACACATCTTCATGAAACATAGTCCTCATCATCATATCCCATATTCTTGAGTAGCAAGAATGATATTTATAACTATTGTGTTGGTTGGTGCCTGTTACTTTGTAAGTAGAAACATGTCCAAACCTGGTTTTGTAACATATTCTTAAAAAAAAAAAAACTAATAGAAAAAACATTCAACTTATCACACATTCAATTCAAAGAGATAAGCTACTTTAATAAACCACAGAAATCGAATGATAAAAGTGCAGATTTTTCAAATAAATTTACATAGCTGAAAATAATGATCAAATTAAATAAGTTATAAATGTCTAGAAAAGAAGATCTAGTGCCAATGAAATTCTAAAACAATTTCTCTTCTGAATGCTAGTTCTTTCTAGTGTGACCAGGTCTGCATTATCAATTTGCAGAAATAATATTCCCTATCTGGTGGGGAAGATTAACCAAATTGAAATAACAGTCTCTTAGCAACTGTAGATATTTAAAAAATCATTTTTTAATACCCTTTATGATGTGGCTTAAAGGAATAAAGTTTTCCAGAATAATGATGCTGAAAGTTAACACTTTATGAAGCTCAAACTGAACTCTAGAGAATTTGTAGCTTCAATTTGGGGTCTTTGTAGAAACTGAGCAGTTATCCACATTAATAAATCAAGAGAAATAAAGTACTTATTTTTTTAAAACAATGAGTGATTTTAATACTGATTATCAACTAATTATCAAATACAAAGATTATTGTATTTTTCAGGACTATATCTAGGTATCCTGGCAATCAGAAAACATTCATTCGTGAGAAAACAGTGGACCTAAGGAAAAGTCTTGAAATTTAGGATATAACATTTCTTGGGGAGGTGATGTTCCAGATCATTGAATTAGGTTAATGGGGAGATAGAGACCCTAGAACGGCAGGGAACCTAGTATATTGCTACTGGCATAGTTACAGACAGAAGCAGGGTCAAACTGTGCTAGGAAAAGATACCTTGAAATACAAGATCTTGGGATTTTGAGGCAGTTGGCTAATTCAGTTGATAGAGCACTGGAATTGGAGTCTGGAAGACCTGGGTTTGAATCTGACTTCTGACACTTATTAGCTGTTTGACCTTGGGCAAGTCATTTAAACCTTTCTCAGTCTCAGTTTCCTTACCTGAAAAATGAGGATAATAATACTGTGTACCTCCCAGGGTTGTTGTAAGGATTAAATTAGATAACATGTAAAGTACTTTGTAAACCTAAGGTGTTAGCTACTTATCATTATTCATTATTATTATTATTATTCCTCAACACCCCTCTTTACTTTGCCTTCATCATCTCATGTACAAGCCATTTGAAGTCAGGGATGGGAGGCAACTGGGTGGCTCAGTGGATAGAGTGCTGGACTTGGAGTCAGGAAGACCTTGGTTCAGATCTGACCTTAGATACTTAATAGCTTCGTGACCCTGGGAGAGTCATTTAATCTTGTATGCCTCAGTTTCCTGAGGCATCTGTAAAACATCTTTGCCAAGAAAACCCCAAATGGGGTCATGAAGAGTCACACAGGACTGAAACAAACTAACAACTACAGTTGTGATGGGAAGCTGAGATGAGTGGTAACTTGAAGCTAAAAGAGGGAGAAAGGAACAGAACCAGCAAAGGATTGTAAGATGAAGGAACTAGTCTAGAGGACTACCAGTGACAGGAGGTATACTCCCTAATGTTGGTGCCTTAGAAGAAAGCACTCCACCTTAGTTATAATCTAACGATTTTTTTCAAAAAGACTGCAGAAAAATTAGTTGCAAATCTCATCAAATTGAAGAATTAATGTGGATATTTCCACTGACAGCTGTTTTCTTCCAAATTTTGTCTTCTGGATATTGCTTTTTCCTCATTGTCACTACGATTAAAAGTATATTTATCACCTGTACAATGAAAATGGTTTATTTGTCACTACTTACCTAAATTCTGCCACATGCTGAAGATTTCACAACCCATTGTTACCCGCATATCACCATATCTGAAAATGAACAAATCTGAGATTAAAAGAAGTCTCACAAATAGTGAAACAATGAGAAGTCACTTTATGATAGTAAATTATTCTGAAGTAGGTGATACATTTTTACCAACTAATGTCAAGTATACACAATATATTTAAGTATCTCCCAATCAAGTCACACACTCATTTTCTTAAGTTTATTTGCTTGATATACCAAACTTTAGATCACTCAGAAACATAGAAATACTTATGCAAGTAAACCCAAATCTCAAAAATTTAAAGATTAAATTTGCTTTTCATTTTCCCTTTTATTTTCAGCTTTAATTCTCCATAGTTGACCACAGAATCCCAGAGTTGGAAAAGACATCAAAGGGCATTTAGTCTTTTTTAAATTTGGAAAAAGAATTCTATTTTTATCATGGAACTCAGTTTTTCCTATGGGATAAAAAGCTGTTAAGATCATTTACAGCATTCATGAATTTCCAATGATTTGAAGAATATGTCTTTAATAGTTCAATATTATCACCTGAGCCAATATCAGTACTTACTTTTCCAGAACTTTTTTCTTTTTGGAAGGTGTGAACATCTCCAACTGCAGACACAACTGGTTTATGAAAATGACAGCGAGGTAAAAGTAGGAATCCCAGATCTAAAGGGAAGAATAAGATATGTAAATGCTGCAGTCTCCTTAAAACCACTAATCACAATTCATGTTGTGTCTGACCTGATCTGTATCAACTATCCAATTATTTGTATATCATTACATGCCAGAGTATTTTCAAGGAGACTGAGATACCAGAAAGATGAATTCATTCTTGTTTAATTTTGGGATGGACTTATAAAAATATCATTTTGAAATTGCTATTCTTAAGTGGTAAAATGATAGGAAGAAAAAATTCCCCAAAGAATAACAACCATATAATGTAGCAGACTGCTATCAAAACCTCACATACAGAAGATTGGAAAAGACAAAAAAAAAATGAAAAAAGCCTAGATTGCAGGGGTTACAGAAGGACAGACATATCAATATGCTATTATTGGAGCTATTAATTTGTCTAACCATTATGGAAAGAAATTTGGAATTATATTAAACAAAGTCACCCCTTCGATCCAAGAAGCCTATTGCACACACCCACCCAAAAAATCAAGAGCTGAAAGAAAGGTCACATGCACATCAAAATACTCATAGCAGCTCTTTTTCATAGTAGCAAGGAACTAGAAATAAAGTAGACGCCCATCAGTTAGGGAATGGCTAAACAAAATGTGGTACATGAATGCAATATAATTTATGTTATAAAAAAAGTTACAGAATTCAGAAGCATGGGAATAGTTATACGAATTGGTACAAAGTGTACTAAGTAGAACCAGGAATGCACAATTGACTATAAAAAGGTAACAAAAAGAACAAAAACCAAAACTGAACTTGTGAAATTATTTATTGATTCCTTTTGTTTTTATTCTACTTATAATTCCCAATACATCTCTTTCCTTTCCCAGAGACCCCATTTCACAATAAAGAATTTTTAAAAAGACAAAATGTCCAGCAAAGCCAACCAATATATCAGCGAAGGTCAATATTATGTATAGTATTTTATACCGATAATTCTCAGCCTTGGGAAAAGGAAGTAGACACATTATGCTGTTTTTTTTGGAGCCAAAGTTCAGTCATTATAATTTTACAGCATTCATTTTCTATTGTTTTATTGTTATTCTTTTCATTTATATTTTTGTAGCAACTGCATATGAATTTCCTGGTTATTCTTATTTTATTCTTTGTTTTGTATGTTTTCTCATCCTTCTCTGAATTTATTGTATTCATCACTTTCTTAGAGGAGAGTACTTTCATCACATTTATGTACCATAATTTGTTTAAACATTCCCCAATTGATGGACTTTGATTCCAATTCTTTGCTACTACAATAAGTGCTAATATGAATATTTTGGTTTATATGGAGCCTTTCTTTCTATCTTTGACACCTTTGGGGGTATATACTTAAAAGTGTAATCTCTGGGTTGAAGGGTATGGATATTTTAGTTACCTTCTCAGCATAGTCTCATTTCATTTCATAATTACATTTCATAAGGGCTAAATTAATCCAAAATTCCACCAACAGGTTTTTTAAATATAATAAGCAAGCTTGGCCTCAGAAAGGATGAGAAAATAAATCTCCCAACATTTTTCCAGAGGTAACAGACTGCAGGAGTAGAATATACATATACTGGGAGACATGGTTGCTGTGTTGGTTAGTTTTGCAAAACTGATTTTTTTATTGCCTTTCTTTTAAAATCTTTGTTACAAATGATACCTCCTCTCCCTATTCTTAGGGAAAATCATTGAGAAATGAACGTGATATAAAAAAAAACAAGAGATATTAACAAAGATAAAAAGAAAATGCTACTCTTTTAAATTGCAATCTTTATAAATATTTACTGTCCCCAGGTCAATATTATGGGTATTTAATTTCACATACTAAAAGATAAGAAAGGGGAAAAAAACCATTAGCATGGTGTCAGAAATAACGTGGGGAACCAATGGTGGCTCAACACATTTTTCTGATCTTATTTGAGAATTACAAAATGTTAGAACTATAAGGAACATTAGAAATAATTTGAAAAAACTGAAGATATGAAAGGTTAAATCATTTGTCTGAAGTCACACAGCTGGTAGGGAGAAGAGCTGGTATCCAAACCCAGGGCTTCTGAGTCTCATACTCTTTTCATTATCTTACTTCTATCACTCCCTTTATTGCTAATTTGTCTTGTGTAAAATTAGATTTAATAAGTTCTCATGCACTTCTACATGAATCAGACTAGCCATGAAGAAAGCTATGACATTATGTCTCCTCTGACCAAACCCTCATTTATCTTGAATAAGAAATGTGAGAGGGAAGGTTTTACCCAGTTTTTTTTTCAAACTTTTCTTTACCAAGTCCTACTAAAATCATAATATTATGAGTCTTCTAATAACATTCTGGGCTTCCACTCACATGATTTGAAGGACAAGAGGAAGGAGCACTAAAAACCTATGGTACTTTTTTTTCAAAGTAATTGAAATTTGCTATTTTGCTTCTGCTATATTTTCTTTCCCAAATTTTTTGTTTTTTGTTTTAAAGTTTGTTCTCCCCATCTCACCCAGACTGAAAGTACAGGAACTACTAATGGACCAGGTCCTACTACCAATGCTTACTGGAGCTTTGATTTGCTCCATTTCCAGTTTGGGTTAGTTTGCCCCACATTAGTGACCCCTTGCTCCCTGGAGTGTACCATATTAATGCCAAACTTGGTGCAGATAATTAAATCAACATAATCTGTAGTAGCTCAGAAATCCTGAGCTAAAGCAATCCTTTAGCCTTCTTCCCCCCAATAGTTGACATTACAGAGCCTGGCCACTTACGCAGGTTAAGAGGTTACTGCTACAAGACTTCTTTTATTAAGAAAAAATAACTTTTAGTTAGAGATTTTAGCTAAAAGCAGCAAGAATATATACCACACAAAGGAAGAAATATAATATCAGGCAATCAGTTAAATAGACACTTACCTTATAATCAAAGTTTTCATTTAAGAAATTCTTACGAAGGGCATCTGAGAGGTACAAAACTGTTGTAATGATGACACTGGTAATTAAAGAAAAAAGTATATTAAGTAGATGAATGAACTTTTTTCTTTTTTTAGTTCAATTTTATTTTCAGTTCTGAATTCTTTCCTTCCTTCTGCTCCCACCCATTGATTGAGAAGGCAAGAAAAACAAAACACATTGCAAATGTGTAGTCATGCAAAACAAATTCCCCCTTATCCAAAAAGGAGGAGGAGGAGAAGAAATAAAAGAAAATATGTTTCATTCCGCACTGTGTTCACCAACTTTCTATCTGAAGATGGAAAGCATGTCTCATCATGAATACTTTGGAATTATTTGTTTGGTCAATCAAGGTTACTAAGCCTTTCAAAGTTGATTATCTCTGCAACATTGTTGTTGTTGCATAAATTTTTCTCATGGTTCTGCTCATTTCACTTTGCATCAGCAAAGAATTGATTTTTAATAAAAATCAACTAGTAGATAGGATAAATGGTACAGTTATATACGAAATATTAATTGTATGATAAACAGAAAGGGCTAAAAACACTAGGAAAAGCATCATCACTTTGTAGTCATGGAATCTTATTCAGGAGAACTGACTAATTCAATGTGCTTTCAAAGAGAAAGATGCTATTTTGATGTTTTGCAATACATTGGCCACAAATTATTTTTAGCAGCTTTTAAACCAGGCAAAGATGAAATACAAGTGTGTTTCTATTTTACTGAGAAGAAAACCATGTTTCATAAGCAATATGAAATGAGCTATATGCCATGGAAACATATGTGGGAGTAGGGGGGAAGAGATCATAGTAAAAGTTAGTATCTACTAAATGTTTCCTATGTGCTTAGTACTCATCTAAGGTTACTGGGAATATCAGAGACATTTGCAACCTGGTCCTTTTTCTCAAGGTGTTTCTTTCTAACCTGGTTGGAAAGGCAATATTTATTTATAGGAGGCAATTAGGTAACATCATAATGATCATCACATCATAATCATAACATAATCAAACATCACATCATAAATGAAGTGGTGAATTGTATCAAATAGAACACAAGTGCTATCAGAGTTTAGAAGAAAGAGATAAAAATATGGTTCGGAGTGAGAGGGGAGGTTTCACAGAATAGGCAAAACCTAAAAAAGACTTTCATGAATAGGTACAATGTGGACAGGTGAGGAGCAGCCAGAGGAGAACATGCTGGAGTTTCAGAGCAGGCTTTCATATGCATAAAGCATCTATGGGACAATCAAAAGGAAAGCAGAAGAAATTTTTGTTGTTGTTCAGTTGTTTATCAGTCATAGGAGCAATCAATTAAGTTGAAAACTAAACTAAAATTCTGAGTTGTACATTAATTTTTAATTGCCTGGGTCAGCTAAGTTGTTTCAAAGTTGAATGGAACATGTAGTTGTATTTCTCAGTAATTAGGATAATGAAGAAGAGTAGATAAATGAGTTAAAAATAAGAGATTGGGTACTGTTTTCTGGAGAAATTGTTGCAACATCACAATGAAGATGTAAAGGTATGAATCATTTTTAATTATTTAGATGATTCACAAAATCTGAATGCACATACAATCTTGCTCGTAGAAAAGAAAAGACTCAAACAAGTGGAAGACAACAAATATAACCCACATATTACAGAATTTTCTTCATCTCTACATTAAAAGAGTTTTTCAATTTTCTGATGAAGGGACATAGTAATGCAGTTGAGTAATGTCCATCTGAATGGGGCAAGGGCAGTTATGTGTGAAGTTATAAACAGAGAGTTAAATGATACACTTTTCTACTCCAAGAATCTTTCATGATAGAGGAAAGGAAAATGGAGAACAGTAGTAGTAGTAGTAGCAGTAGCAGTTAGAAACAGTAGTAGTAGTAGTAGTAGTATAGTAGCAGTAGTAATATCTTACTTTTACATTGTCTTTTAAGATTTACCAAACACTTAACACATATTATTAAAAAGCAACAGACCTAAAAAGAGAAGTAACCCCTTCTTTATCTACTAAGTTTCCAAATGACCTTTAGCTACATGAACGTGAAATTCCTTTTTTTTTTTTAAGATCTGTGGTCTTATCCCACCTCAACTCTCATTCCTGGCTTATTTCAATTATTTACTAAAAGCAAAGGTCATTCCTGACCTTTTCTATTTATCTACATTTACTCTTATTGTCTACAAATGTATTTTTTTCTTATACCGCTACCTTCTGGCCTCATTATTTATTTCTATAGTTTGGGAAAATGGATGTTCAACCCTTGGGTTTCCTTTAAAGTTCAGACTTACAAATCTGGGAACCAAGGGCACATGTAAGACTCCCTCACATATTCCCTTTCTTTCTACTTCCCTATTATTGAAAAAAAAATCTTCAGAAAATCTAAAATATTTATTTGAGACTTTCCTAAGTGGTCAAATAGTTGTTAAATGATAATAGCCCAGTCACAAGTGTTATATAAGCATGTGTACACATACATATACATATATATGCACATATATACACACATACATATATACATGTGTGTGCACATGTGTGTATACAGGGTATCCTAAACATCTTAGTGCAATTTTAAGCTTTAATCACTTTAGAAGTATAAGTGCTACAAACTTACAAAAGAAAACACTTGAAATATTAATTATTTAAAATTTTAAAATATTGATATTTTTGTATTGAGGGAGCTTCCTCATCTGGGAGTTTCCTATACCAATAAAATTGCAGGTCTAGTCCCTATCACCATCCCTATATACTATAAACTACAGTATTCTGCAGATACTGACAAGTGTTAATGACTAATGAAATACAGCGGTCCCAAATTTTATATATGTGGATGCTTTTTAGGGCATTCAGGCACAGTATTTCATCTGCAATAGGCAAAAACTTAATTTAAAAAAAATAGTCTCTATTAACAAAGACAAAAGGCTTCTAACAAAACAAAATCTGATAAAAGACTCTCACATTTCTAAGCTGGAGAAATAATAGAAAATTCATATACGTTCTGATACTTTAAATTAGTTATCACAAACAATTTTTCCAGGTCTTCTAGTTGATGAGAGAATAAAGGCATTTTCATACCATATCTGAACTTTAAGTACAAACCTTGCTTTCTGTTCTAAAGCTAATTCTCAGTTTGTTCTCAACAACCAACCACCTTCCTCGAATGTTAATGAAACACAACAGGCCTGGGTTTCATACTAATGTCCTGGAAAAAAGCTAATGAACTAAACGCTTCATAAGAGGATGATTATTCTGAAGAAAAGATTAATATAACCAACAGCTTCTTGTTGGTTCTCTCTCTCTCTCTCTCTCTCTCTCTCTCTCTCTCTCTCTCGGCAATTGGGGGTTAAGTGACTTACCCACAGTCACACAGCTAGTGAGTGTTATGTGTCTGAGGCCCGATTTGAACTCAGGTCCTCCTGATTCCAGGGCCGGTACACTATCCACTGTGCCACCTAGCTGCCCCCTTGTTGGTTCTCAAAGGTGAAAATGACATAGGATCTTTGGTGTCAAACTACTCTGGCTGGATGATAATAGCATGGCAGGCCTGTGGATTCTGGTGGACCCTTGGGCCTGGTTAGTGCTATTTCAACAGAACAACTTCAGCACTTCCCCGTGGAATTGCTCAGCCTTGGCACTTTCTCATCTTAAGGCTATTGTGGTATTAAGGAAGTCACACAAGGTAGTTAATGACAAATCTAAGGATTGAATGAAGTCCCTCTTGATATAAATCCAGGGCCGTTCCCACTACAACTTACTGACTATTCACTGCCTTTACAATCTGTAATAGGGAACAAAAGGTGATATTCCTTCTGCTGTTCCACCAAATTACTCAGCTTTTAGATACTATCTGCAGTGATGGATCACATTAAGTCCAATGCCCAATGTGAACAATGTTTCCTGGTTATCTAGTAAAGACAAATGTTTTAAGGGCTAGGGAAAGTCATATAACACGCCAGGCATGATGTCAGGTGAAGTCTTGTATTTATCATTAATCCCTTCCTATAAAATGGATAGCTTGAAGGGCTTTTTGTTGTTTGCTTCTAATCTATTACACCCAGCACAACCAGAATGGAATGATTTGGCTTCAAAAGTGCTTTTCATTGGCTTCTCTATTTTTCAGTCTTTTGCTCATTTATTCATCATTCCTAAAGATGGGAACTATTGGAATCTCATCTGTTTGACATGCAGTCAATGAGAGATTTGTACTCTATCACAATTTAATTTGTTTATTTCTGCAGAGTAAATTCAGACACAAAAGTCACTCTACTCTCTGGTTACTGAAAGTCTTGGATACAGCACAATTCAATACACACGCATGTACACGCGCGTGCATACACACACACACACACAGAGGAGAAATTCCAGGAACTAAAATATTTCATTTTGGTGGCTTGGAATTGCCATTTGAACCCACCAACTGCTCCTATCTTCTCTTAAAATCTCTATCTCCTAATACTTAACTGTCTGAAACTTATACCCTAACCTTGCTAACTTACTGTGGAAAAAAAAGAAAGAAACCCTCTAAATACCATAATTCAAAACTTACTAAGCACCTACTATGTGCAAGCCAATGTTTTAGCCACTGTGGATATAAAGTGCAAGGGTTGAGGTCTATTAAATTAGTCAATCAAATCACTCCATGCCCCACCCTCCACCCTACCCCCATCCCCACTCCCTCCCAAAGTAGCCAACAGTCTGATCATCCTGATTAAATTGATCAGAGCAGTTAACCAAAGGATGTTCTGATTGGTTAAGGAGCTTGGTCAGACCATGTGAGGCTAGTATAAAACCAGTGAGCTAGTTTGGAATGGAGGCTGTAAGCATCTGACAGCTTAGTGATGGAAGCTTGTCAGGCAAGACCCGGACAAGGAACTTGGTGTTGGGATGACATAACAGCAAGGCCCAGCCATAGTTTTGGTATCTTCCTTTTTGCACTTTGACTGGAGGAAGGCCTTGTGAACTTCGAAGGACACAGAGGAATTTTTTTTAAACTTCTAGGCCTAGCAGAATCCCTGGAATAGCTAACTCAGGGTCTGCACTTGGGGGTCAAGAACATACTTAGACTTAATCGGGGAAGACAGCTTTTACTTTCTGCAAGAAGCCCAGCAGAGAAGCTATACCATGCCTAAGGGGAATTTAATGAGTACCTTATTACAGAGAAAAGAATTCTAGCAACTGGGAGCTGTGAGTTAGCCCTTTGGCCACGTGCCCTTGAAACTTGAGTTCACTTTTGCCTGTATTTTATAGATACTGGTGGAAGAGTACATTACAGACTTTTGGGGGATCATTTATATAAAATGCCTTATCATAACACCTTATTAATACTCCTGACTAGAAACTAATTAAGCCTAACTGATATCAACTCATAATCATAAGGCTTATGAACTATAGCATTAGAAATACCACCCCCAATAAGCTAGAAGCATTCCCAATAAGATCAGGGGTGAAGCGAGGATGCCCATTACCATCACTATTATTCAAGATTGTACTAGACATGCTAGGTATAGCAATAAGAGAAGAAAAATAAATTGAAGGAATTAAAATAGGCAATGAGAAAACAAAACTATTGCTCTTTGCATATGATACAATGACATACCTAGAGAAATAACTAAAAAACTACTTGAAATAATCAACGTTAGCAAAGTTGCAAGACATAAAATAAACCCATATAAATCATCAGCACTTCCATATGTTACCAACAAAGTCCAGTAGCAAGAGATAAAAAGTGATATTCCATATAAAATAATGGTAGATAATATAAAACTTGGGAATCTACCTGCTAAGACAAATCAAGGAACTACAAGAAGACAATTACAAAACACTTTTCACATGAATAAAGTCAGACCTAAACAATGGGAAAGATATTAATTGCTCACGGGGAGGCCAAGCCAATATAATAAAAATGACAATTCTACCTAAATTAATTTACTTCTTCAATGTCATACCAAACTACAAAAAAAATCATTTTAAAGAGCTAGAAAAATTAATAACAAAATTCATCTGGAAGAACATAAGGTCAGGAATATCAAGACAATTAATGAAAAAAAAATGTAAAGGAAGGTGGTCTGACCATACCAGATCTTAAATTGTATTATAAAAGTGGTAATCGTCAGAACAATCTGGCACTGACTAAGAAATAAGAATGGCGATCAGTTTAATGGATTAGGTACACAATACACAGTAGTAAATAACCATAGTAATCTAGTGTTTGATAAATCCAAAGACCCAAGCTTTTGGGATAAGAACTCACTATTTGACAAAAATTGCTGAGAAAATGGAAAAGAGTTTGGCAGAAACTAAATATAGACCAACATCTCACACCATATACCAACATAATGTCAAAGTGGCTACATGTTTTAGACATAAAGAGGGATGTGAAGGGTAAATTAGGGGAGTGTGGAATAGTTTACTTGTCAGATCTATGGATAAGGGTAGAATTCATGACTGAACAAGAATAGCATTACAAGATGTAAAATGGATAAATTTGATTATATTTAATTAAAAAGGTTTTTGCACAAACAAAACCAATGCAGCCAAGATTAGAAGGAAAGCAGCTGAGAAAAAAATTTGTGGTAAATTTCTCTGATAAAGGCCTCATTTCTCAAATACACAGCGAACTGAGTCAAATGTATAAGAATACAACTCATTCCCCAAATTGATAAATGGTCAAAGAATATGAACAGATAGCTTTCATAAGAAATCAAAGCTATCTATAGTTACACAAAAAAAATGCTCTAAATCAGTACTAATTAGAGAAATGGAATTTAAACAATTCTGAGGTACTAACTCTCACTTATCAGATTGGCTAATAGGATAGAAAAGGAAAATAATAAATGTTGGAGGCAATGTGAGAAAATTGGGGCAATAATACACTGTTGGCAGAGTTGTGAACTGAGCTAGACATTTTGGAGAGCAATTTGGAACTATGCCCAAAGGGCTACAAAGCCATGTACACCCTTTGACCCAACAATACTACTACTAGGTCTGTATCCCAAAGAAATCTAAAAAAAGGGGGGGGGGATGGACTTATTTGTACAAAAATATTTATAGCAGCTCTTTTTATAGTGGCAAAGAATTAGAAATTGACCAAATGGAATGACAAATTTACCAATCCTGCGTACCCTTATGATTTTCTCACAATGTAAAATAGTTTTATCACTTTAATTAGCAAATTGAATGTGCTGATGAGGTGATAGAAAATGTAAAGGGAAAACATTAACAAGGGCATGATCTTTGAAGTAGAAAACATCCCAGATCCCTTGAGCAGGAATGGCAAAACACTAGGTGTGATGCTGTGATGACAAGAAATCAAATCCTCCATTTGGACACTAGTGTCTAAATCCACATGGCTAAATAATGACCTGTATTATCCATGTAAAGCTGATACATTCAATTTAACACAATATATCAAAGAGAATACTACACTTGGAGTTATGAGACCTGGGCTTAAAGTTTCTTATTAGTTGTGTAATCCTGAGAAAGTCACAAAAATAATAATAATAATCATAACAACAATTAGTATGTATGTGATGCTTTGAGGTTTGCTAAAAACTTTATATATGTTATCTCATTTGAACTTCACAACAACCACCCTGGAAGGTAAGTGCTGTTATTATCTCCACTTCACAGATGAGGAAACTGAGGCTTACTGACTTGTTTAGGGTCAACAGCTAGTAACTGTCTGAGGCAAGATTTGAATTCAGATCTTCCTGACTCCAAATTCAGTGCTCTAGGCAAGGTGTCAGCTAGCTGCCTATAATTCAACAGTTATATAATCTGTTAGGGTTTGAATTTCCTTATCTGTCTGGTTAGACATAGATTCACATCATGTTAGAATCAGAAGTGTGTATTCATAGGGCCATTTGACTTTAAATTAGAATTTTTATTGGTTTGTGATTACCACAAGCCAAAACTTCCAGGTT
This sequence comes from Vombatus ursinus, assembly GCF_900497805.2. Lineage (NCBI taxonomy): Eukaryota > Metazoa > Chordata > Mammalia > Diprotodontia > Vombatidae > Vombatus > Vombatus ursinus. The sequence continues at coordinate 4,010,097 of NW_020954608.1, read as the reverse complement.
ACTGAGATTGAACCCCTGAAAGGCCCAAAGTAAACCCAAATATACCTAAACACAGCAGTTAGAATGGACAAACACTGAGCCAGATGTAAAGGTCTCAGGACCATGACATTAGACTGATATCTAAGTTTCCCTGTAACTCTACTAAATCAATGATTTCATAAAGCATTCTAAAATAACCCCAGTGATCTCCAGGAATAAAACAGCAATGAATCATGAAGGAAAGCTTTCAAGCCAATTCTGTTCAGGAAAAAGTGTTTTCATTTTCTTCAGTGCTAAGCTCATAAGCTCATAAGCTTTTTATTCCTGCCCCCCACCCCAAATACATAATGATTGGTTTATTTTAATACCCCAGCATACACACGGGTTGAGGGTGGGGAGAGACTTACCTTTAAAATGCTTTGTATTTTTGGTCCTTCATTTTAATTTCCATTATATTCCTCCTATACCAATTTGGGCTGCTGATTTCTCTTTCACCATTACATTTATTAAGAACCCTCAGTTTGCATTCAATCTACACCCCATTCATTTCAAGAAACTTTAATGGAGCCCTGCTGTAAGACATTCTGCTAAGTACTGTGCATCCAAATACCATACAAATATGGTATCTGTAAACTTTTTGATAATAGAGATGATTTTGCCTTTCTTTGTCGGCCCAGAGTTTGGCCTGTTCAGTGGATAGAGTGCCTTTGAAAATTGTCCGGGGACAGTGAGGGATAAAATGACTTGCCTGGGGTCTCAAAGACAGTATGTGTCAGATCAGTCTTTTTTTTAAGGTTTTCACAAGGATGGATATACTAAATAGCCACATGAAAACAATAACATCAACAAAATTAGCTAATCATCTAGATATTTCCAGATATTCAAGCACAAAGAAACATAAACAAATACACTGATAATATGGCATTTGGATAACATGTGCAAGATGGTCATTATCTAACAGTAATATATTTGGAGAAAGGGGAAGGGCTGAGGCATAAAATGAATTGCAAAGGACAAAAAAAATATAGGTTCCTAAGGGATAATAGGGCTGTGATGATGCTGACAGTCAAAACTCAAAGATCTTGGAGTACAGAAGCCCAGCTTCAGACACTTACTAGCTAGCTCTATGACCCAAGGCAAGTCACTTAACCTCTACCTGCCTCAGTTTCCTCAACTCTAAAATGGGATAACAATAGCACCTACCTCAAAAGATTGCTGTGAGGATCAAATGCCATAATATTTGTATTTGATGCAAAAGACAGTCCCTCCCCTTAAGGAGCTTACAATTAGGTCCTTAAAGGAGTTGGTAATAGTGAAAGACTGGCTTACACTGACAGTAAACCTTAAAAGAAAGGATTAGTAATCTTGCTGGCACAACCAGCATAGATATCAGTCTCAAAGATCCTCTTTAACACAGGTCTCTCCCATGTCCCTCCCCTGTCTCCCAATATCTAAGCTGGATAAATTCAGCAAAGGGAAATCTCCTTAAAATGGAGAGCTAGATGAGGAGAAGAATCGTAAATATAATGCCTTGTAGAAGGGTTGGAGCAAAAGTAGTTTTTAGGTCAGAAGAACAAGTTATTTTGCTGGAATCATGGCATTGATCATCTTATAGAATGAAGCAGTTTGCAACTGAGACCAAATGCTTCTTGGAGAGGTAGGCTGGGCCTGCAGGACCAGATCCTCATCAGCACCATTATATATTTCTTATTTGGGGGGGGGGTGGGGAGTGAGGGCCAGTAGCTAGGCAATGGAGTTAAGTGATTTGCCCAGGGTAACACAGCTAGTAAGTGTCAAGTGTCTGAGACCAGATTTGAACTCAGGTCCTGATTTGAATTCCGGGGCTGGGGCTCCATCCACTGCACCACCTAGTTGCCCCTCCAGTAATATTTCTTAGGCAATAAAATAATGATGAGATTTTTGTTCAGTCATTTTGGTCATGTCTGACTCTTCGTGACCCCATTTGGGGTTTTCTTGGCAGAGTTACTGGAGTGGTTTGCCGTTTTCTTCTCCAGCTCATTTTGCAGATGAGGAAACTGAGAAAAACAGGGTTAAGTAACTTGCCCAGGGTCAGAGAACCAGTAAATGTCTGAGGCTGGATTTGAACTCAGGTCTTCCTGACTTCAGGGCTCATACTCTATCCCCTGTGCCACCTCGCTGCCCCATAATAATGAAGATTGAGGGTGAATTTCTGATTAAATATCAACTATTATATTTTGTGAGTCATCATGTTTTACATGGCTATTTAAACTAAAGAATTGTCATCTAATTTTTCTTCTCATTTGAAGAAAAATATCTAAAAAACTTGAATATTGGGGAAAACTACAAGATATAGGAGAAATTAAAAAGAAAACTATAGACATGACATACTGAGCAAAGGTCAGACCTGGCAATATTAATGCTAGTCCTAGATTAAAAACAAATCAACAAACCTGAAAACTATATGGTTCTACCTGATTTTTGTTGTACTGTAAACTCCCTGAGGGCAGGGATTGATTCCTTGGTTTTTATCTTTCTATTTCTAACACAGTGCTTTATAAATGATAAGCATTTAATAAATGTCTATTTAATTGAATTGCATTCACAGCTAAAGCAAATAACTCACTAGCCTTTGAAAGAAAAAAAAAACCCAAGTACTGGTTACCAAAATAGGCTAAAAAATTTTTTTTAATTTCTTTTTTATGCTAAAGAAGGCAAAGAAGCAGTGTCCTTGTTTCCCTATTATTGATTTTCCCATCTAGGTCTGTAGATCATATACTGTAATTGACCAATCCTCATATTTAGGAATAATGTAAACACAACCAAACATCAGAACAAAAGTACTAGAGTCAACTAATCAATAAACATTTATTAAGCACCTCGTATGTGCCAGCACTGTGCTAAGTACTACCTAAAAATGCAGGGCCCTGGATTTTGACTAAACTGAAATTTAATTTAATTCTTCTCACGATATCACACTAAATATTCCAAGCCCTAAAGAGGGCTGCAGCAACACTCCTGATTTGTCTGCAAAAACAGAAAAGATGGAACTGTCAACACTGCTTCTGCAGTTATTTAAAATACATTACGCCATATTATATGATTTGCTACTTTGCAAAGTTTTAACACGTCTGCTTCTATAAATGTATGCTGCATTTGGAGCCATGTTGGGCATGTCTAATAAAAATCTCTATAGTCCCAAAGCTTTTATCACTCTCTTATCTGATGATTTGGAAATATATACATAGACCACTTAGGCAAGTGTATATTGAAACCAATTCTCACCCTATGCATATGCTCGGTTTTTCCCCATATACCATGATACCTTCCCAATATGTCATGCTTACTTTAGCAGATCAATTAATACGGGGAAATGGGAAGATAGTCAACAGTAATTTGAGAGTTCCAGAAGATCCTTTCATACACTCTTCTCCCCCTAAACAGAAAACTGTATATATAAGCAACATATAAGTGTCTTACTTGTTAGCAACCAAGCGCATGACAGTCCAGTCTTTTGGAAACATTTCAGGCCGTATCAGTATTCGAAATACAGTAAAAATTTGCAGCAGGAAATCCTGGGAGAGAATGGAGAAAAAAAAAAGAATATTTTTTCTGATCTTACTGTAATTGCTAACATATCCAAGTGCAAAAAGAAAAAAAAACCCAGAAAGAGAAAAGAAACATCAAAAATTGCTGCAGTTAATTGCCTTTAAAAAAAAAAAAACAATTACAGAAAAGAGAAGTCACATATTGCAGCAAATAAGCACAACAATGAATTCTTTTCAGAGCATCTTCTTGTCCTTTAATACTCCAAACCACACTCCCCATGCTTTCAATGTTTTTGTTGTTGTGGTTCAGTTGTATCTGATACATTGTAACCTCTTATGGGGTTTTCTTGGCAAAGATACTGAAGTGGTTTGCCATTTCCTTCTCCAGTTCATTTTACAGATGAGGAAACTGAGGTAAACAGGGTTAAGTGACTTACCCAGGGTCACACATCTAGGAAGTATCTGAAGCTGGATTTGAACTCAGTTCTTCCTGACTCTAGGCCCAGCATTCTATGCACTATGGTGCCTAGCTGCCATATATTTAAGTGTAAGAAAATGAGTGGAAGGCTTCCAGTAGCATGCAGAAGACTAAGGCCAACCACATCAAGAGGCTTAAATGGCTCAGTGGAGAGAGTGCTGGGCTTGGAGTGAGAAAGACCTGAGTTCAAATCTAACCCCAGACACTAGCTGTGTGATCCTGGGCAAGTCATGCAATTGTTTGCCTCAGTTTCCTCTAATGTAAAAAGGGGATAATAATAGTACCTACCTCTCATGGTTGTAAGGTAACCTCTTACAACCCTACCTCTCAGGGCTGTAAAATAAGATAAAATTTCTCAAGTGCTTAGCACAGTGCCTGGCTCACAGTAGCCACTACATAAATGCTAGCTATTTACATTATGTTGTGAGCTTCTTGAAGGTAGAAACTGCCTTTTGCTTCTTTTTGTATTCCCAGCACCTAGCACAGTGTCCAGCACATAGCAGGTGCTTAATCAATGTTTACTGACATTTCCTTCTTCACAGTACCAAGACTTTTCAAACTAGGAGAATTTTTTTATGATTCCAGGATCATAACTATTTTTCTCTGTCAATTTTAGAAATTTATGTTTAAATCTAAATGAGACAACTAAAATAAAACTCCATTTTCATAGTTATTTATATGTTATCTCCCCTGTCTAAACATGAGCTCCTTGAGGGCATGGACCATGCTTTTACCTTATCTTTAATTCTTAGCATGGTGCTAGCACATAGTAGGTGCTTAAGAAATGTTCATTGACTGATTGATCTTCATAAGACTGAGAATATAGAGGGTACTAGACTTGGTAATCAGAGACCTAGGTGGCCCAGTTGTTAGACACCTGAATTTGGAGTCCAGACAGGAAAACATGAGTTCAAATCCTGCCACAGATACTAGCTGTGTGACTCTGGGCAAGTCACTTGATTTCTCTAACTCTCAGATTAACCTCTATAAAATGGGGAAAATAACAGCACCTACTTCACAGAACTTGTAGCGAGGACCAAATGAGATACCATATGAAAAGCACTATGTAATCCTTAAAGCATTATGTGAATGGTAGTTATTATTATAATTCACACCACTCTGGGCTTCAGTTACTTCATCCATAGAATGAGAAGGTATGACTAACATACCAGTAAGGTTCCAACTCTAACAAATTGTCTATGAATGGGTCTTCACATCAATCAGTCAATAAGTATTTATTAAGCACCTACTCAGTATCAGTCCCTAAATGAAGCACTGGGAATACAAAGGAGTACCAGTTTCCCATTAGATGAAAAGGACTTATCATACCTTTTATCCATCCTATATGGCATTTTTCAAAAAATCAGACTTAAGAGAAGGACAGGAAATAACTCTGAGGTTTAAAGACACTCTTCAAAGATGACATGTCAGAGAGGTGGACATATTTGCAAAAAAGTTCCTTTTGAATTGACCAAGCAGAATAACCTGACAAAGGACCTACTGTTATTCTGGATGATGCCCTTTTCCAAAACAGATATCTAATGGGGCATCAAAATTCTGCCGCAATATTATACCTTTTCCTTTTTTTGGAAGGGAACCAAGAAGATAAAATACCCCCTGAAAAAAATGAAATAGAAATAGGTTCTTCTTCTCTCTCTCTCTCTGTGTCTGTATCTGTTTTTCTCTCTGTCTCTGTTTCTCCCTCCCTCCCTCCCTCCCTCCCTCCCTCTCTCTCTGTCTGTCTGTCTGTCTGTCTGTCCGTCTGTCGTTATCTGTCTCTGTTTGGCTCATTTTAGTTCTATTATAAAATCACTAAGAAGCAAATTTCAAATTAAAAAGAAAAGGTTCCTAATACTGGAGATCTCAGGAAAGTATGCTTCCATTTCTCTGATGTGTTTGAAATGTAGTAGTGAAATGTTGTAAACAAAAGTGCTAGAATTTTGTTTAATAAAAAACACAGTAACAAATGTAAATAACATTAATGTTGTCACTCAAATCAATAGAAGACAGAAAGAGAAAAATGTAAAAATATACTTCTTGCTTATGATATGGCATTTTTCCAGATGTACTCTAGCAGCTTTTTAATCAAATCAATAAATATTTTGACCATGTTTTTGTTTCATGGCTTTTTCATCTATTCATATATGTCTCTATTTGTTATGGCCTCCAGATGGAGATCATTGGATTTGGAGATCTCTCCATTTGCAGATAGGAAGTCACCTGCTTGTAAAAACGACCATGAGTAGGCTCTGTTCATTTAATGAACAAGAATTTAATGAGTAGTTTGTTCATGTTCACACAGCCAATATGTCAGAAGTGGGACTAGTATACGCTCATACATACACACAAGCTACCTACCTTTATATATCCTGTGTTCAGCATAGTGCCCTCACACAGTAAGCACTTCAGAAATATTTACTGCCTAACTGACCCTACCTTTCTATCTCAAGCTTAAAAGGAGGGTGAGGGGTTTTTGTTAATCTATTTTTTCAAGGGGGGGGGGGGTATTGAGTGTTTGAACTTACCCAAGGTGCTATTTCCTATAGTCATCTGTAAATACTTCTCTAAAAACTTTTATTGTATCAAATGTTTTCTTCCAGAAAAAAAGAGTTTTTTCCCTTCATCTAACAATAACTTAGTAATAGTTTTTTTAGTATTTAAGTAAAAAATACTCATACTTCTTTAGCAATATTGTTCAAACAATGATAAGAATACAGAGAGAAAATAAAGGTCATATACTCTACAAATTTTATTGGTAACAAGAATGCAATATTGTTCTTTGCTTCAACTAACAAACAAAAGTCTCCCATGACGTTTTTTGTAATTCTCACAAACCTAAACTTCCTCCTTGTTATTCAATCATGTCCAACCCTTTGAAAACTCATTTGGAGTTTTCTTGACAAAGATACTAGAGTGGTTTGCCATTTCCCTTTCCATCTCATCTTACAAATGAGGAAACTGAGGCAAACAGGGTTATGTGACTTGCCCAGGGTCACACAGCTAGTAAGTGTCTGAGACCAGATTTGAACTCGAGCAGATGAGTCTTCCTGACTCCAGGCCCAGCACTCTATCTACTTCACCACCTACCTGCTCCCTCTACTCTCCTAGCCAGAGTCAAATCACAGAGTCAAGTGAGAGATAATTTGTTTAAGAAAATTATGCTTTCCAAGCATCAGGTTTTTAATCTCTAATATCTTCATTCTAGGAAAGTACTCATCATCATCTTCTAAAACAGTAAAAGTTTTCATATTCAAATAAGAGAAGTGAAGGTATTTCATTAAGTTTTTAAAAGGAAAAAAACAGAAGTGGCTTCATAATGCATGGAAAGAGCAGAATAGAAACTGGCTGTTCTGAGAACTAACAGAAGTAAATCACATAAATTAATTCAAGACCTTTTTTTTTCAGAACAGTGAATTAGTATTAACTCTACTATCTTCAAATGGGACTTAGCAATTGGTTTCAAGGTGATGTGCTGATATTTAAAAGTGAATTCGCCCCTCTCAAATAAAATGTGAATGTTTTGAGGGCAGGGGACAGTCGGTTCTGTTTTTGTCTTTGTATCTCTTGTGTTTGGCACATAATTGGTGATAAATAAATGCTTGTTGATTGGTTGAATTAAATACTCGTTCTCAAACACAAGTTCTTGAATAAAAGAGAATTGGTAGATTATTTCATTAGGGCTCTTGATTTTCCACGAAAACCAAGTATGGCCTACATTGCCCATAAAAGATGGTACATAATATCATGGAAGGAATTAGAGGAAAGGATATAGTCACAAGGAGCTCCTTTGGAAGATTCCCTAAGCCTTTATCCACTGATCAAATGTGACAATGACAAAGGCTTTTACTGTACCTCAGAAATTATTATTATATAATTTCTGAGGGTAGAACTTGGATTGGGTGTAGGGAGTTACAGGAAAGCCATTTTCCAGTTCAATATAAAAAAGCACTTTCTATTTGAGGAGTTTTTATACCTATTAGAGACATTATTTTGAAATTCCTTACAGGGCTTAGGAAACACATTTATGGTTCACAGAAAGCAACATTATAGATCTGAGAGATCTAACCCTTTCAGTTTATGCATGAGTAAAACAGACAGGGTAGGTCTTTGAATCTTACCAACTTCAGTGAGGGGGGTGATTGCAATGTCAATCTTTTTTAAAGAATGAACTAAGAACACAAAGATTTCTTCAAGCACTGGGCAAATGTATCTCTGCTATCTCAAGAACACTGTCTTATTCCATTTACAAATGAAGCGTGGGTCATGGTACCAGATGAGCTCTTGGGAAATGTGTTCAAAGTACTAATGGCCACTAACCATCATAGATTCTAAGACTCAGAAGTCACATTATCTCCTTGACTATTAACCTATGTGAGGCAAGTGAGGTGGCACAATAGATAGAGCACTGGGCTTGGAATCAGGAAGACTCATCTTCATGAGTTCAAATCCAGCCGAAGACACTTACTAGCTGTGTAACCCTGTAGGTCTCAGCTTCCTCATCTGTAAAATGAACTGGAGAAGGAAACGGCAAAACACTCCAGTATCTTCGCCAAAGAAAACCCCAAATGGGGTCACCAAGAATTGGACATGATTAAAATGATTCAACAACAACAAAAAATAACCTATATAGTAAATGCCCTATTATTCACATTTAGGGAGGGTAAAGAATTGTAGAGCTGAAGCATAGTCAAACATTTGAGAATCACACATCACAGCTCCAGTGCTAGAAGGGTCCTCAGGGGCTATCTAGTGCCACCTTCTCCTTTTACAGAAGTGGAAAAGGAGGTCCATGGAGGAAAGATGTTTGGTATAAGATCACACAGGTAATGGTCAGAGACAGAATTTGAACCTAGGACCTCTGACTCTAGTCTCGGTGCTCTTTCCACTGTAACACACTACCTTTAAATATTTCTCTTTGGTTTTAGAAGTATTTTATTTTTCTCATTGTACTTGGAGTATGTGAGGTACTTTGGAATTCACTTCAAAGAAATAAATGAATTCAAAATGAAATTACGCTATGATGAAGTGGTAGAGGATGGAATGGGAAGGATTTTTGTTTGTTTTTAGTATCCTAACCCTTTTCCATTTAACTCAATCCACGTTGGGAAAAGACTGATGTAAAGTATTACTGATCACTCAATAAACACTAAATCAATCAATAAACATTTAGTAAGCACCTATTATGTGCCAGGCACTATGCTAAGTGCTGGAGATACAAAAAGGGGCTAAAGACAATGGCTGCACTCCAGAAGCTTAAAATCTAATGGGTGAGATAACATGCAAAAGAAAAAATATGCAAAGCAAACTATATACAGGATAAATAGGAAATAATTCACAGGTAGGAGGCACTAGAATTAAAAGGGGTTAGACAACACTTCCAACCAGCTCTTCTACAATGCAATAATTTAAGTGGTAAAGTGTTTGTGTTTCAAAAATCTTCCTTAAATTTATGTTTACGGTTCACAGAGGGGCTGCAAAACCAACAAAGTAGTAACTATAGTTAAGAACTTAGGTGTCTTTGAAGAAAATAATTAAACCGAGTAGAAGGCTCTCAAGAAGCGTGAAAGGAAGATCATTCACAGATTAACTGCAATTAAGTTAGTTTGCTTATGGAATATCAGGAGTTGGCAACCTGCGACAATTTAACATAACATCAAACAGAAACAATGACTTCTACAAAGAGAGCTGTTTTATATGGCAAACTAGCATTACAAAGGTGGGCTCCTTTCTTTCTAGACCAAAGGTACTTAACCTGTGTCATGAAACCTTTGCCAGGGGTGGGGAACTTGAGGTCTCTAGGCTGCAGTTTCCCCAACCCTGCATTAGGCAGTGGTAAAACCTACGGCTCCATTCTCAGAATCATGGATTTTCATATATAAAATAAATGGAAAGAAATGCTGAATTTAATTTCAGGGGTTGTGGAAAGTAACTTATATTAAAAAAATGTGTTTTTTTTCCCCATCTAAGCTCATGGACCCTCTGAAATCAGTCAAGGATACATGGACACATGAAAGAGGCATTTCTTTCAAACTTTTTCTTTTTTTTTTTTTAGTTAGTTTTGCTTTAAAAGAAGATATAACCTAAGCAAGGAATATAACAACCAAAAAAAATCAATTTTTTTATGGGAAAAGACGACTATAATTCATTTTGTTATTTTCAAAATACATGGTCAAACACTGTAAGAAGATTATCAGAAAAGAAAGTGGGGAAAAATAAGGCAGCTAGAATGGACAAAATGAAAAAGATAAAGTAGAACTGTCAAATACAGCAAAAGTACATTTCTACACTTTGAGTTGCAGATTATAGTCAACTTGACTAGTTTCAAAGAATTCATGTTCATGGTACCTTCATTATTGAACTTAAATGTAATTGAAGTAAATTACATGAATAATATTTATATTTTATAAACTTCACTTGAAGACCTCAACTACATTATGAAAAAACATAAACTGCAAGTAGGTCTTATATTTTAAGAGTCCTGGAAATTATTATTATTATAATTTTTGGTTCACCCTCTCATTTTTATGGAAAATGGGGTGGGGACCCATCCTACACTAATCAAAGCAAGTTCGGGGGAAAGGATAGCTTCTGATGCAGGCAGCTGTCTGTAAGGTCAAAGGTTTCTTCCTTTGCTTTTAGTTTCTAGGACATACAGTCATGTCTGACTCTTTGTAATCCCAAATGAGGTTTTCTTGGCAAAGGTACTATAGTGGTTTGCCGTTTCCTTCGCTAGCCCATTTTACAGATGAGGAACTGAGGCAAACAGGGTTAAGTGATTTGCCCAGGGTCACACAGCTAGTTGGTATCTGAAGCCAGATTTGAACTCATGAAGATGAGGCTTATCGATCCCAAGCCCAGCTGCTCTCTCTGCTGTTGTTGAGTCATTTTAGTAATGTCCAACTTTCCATGATGCCATTTGGGGTTTTCTTGACAAAAACACTGGAGTGGTTTGCTACTTTCTTCCCCAGCTCATTTTACAGATAAGGAAACTGAGGCAAACAGGGTTAAGTGACTTGCCCAGGGTCATACACCTAGAAAGTGTCTGAGGCTGGATTTGAACTCAGGTCCCCTTACTCCAAGACTGGTGCTGTATCCGCTGTGCCACCTAGTTGCCCTCTTTATTTCAACACTGATGCAAACCTATGTGAATAATAGTAATCCACAAAGCATACGAGTTTTCTGAGTTCACATATGTTGAACAATAAGGAATATGTGCAACACTGTAGCCCACAGAACCGGGTGGGTGTATAATGAAGTAGCACAGGATGGTGTAGAACAAGCCTAATCACTATTCAGCTATTTCCTTCGCCTCCAGTTTTAAGGTTTCTTTTTAATTAGTCATATTCCAGTAAAGGAAAAACTTCAAACTCAAAGTCTTGGCACTCAAGTCTGAGCTCCTCTATACTTTGTACTGATACCAACAAAAAGCTGCTTTTTTTTTTTTTAATGTACTTTGGTTGAGAAAGGGGGAAGAATGCATACTGTTCATATCACAATTAATCAAAAAGCCAGAGAGCACTCAGGCGGCAAGCTTAGGTCCTTCATGCTTCTTAAGCAAGAATATATTAATATACTTAAAGAACCATCAGACCCAATTGCCAAACTTCATTTTGATTCAGAAAACCCCTATCAAAACCTTGGGTCAAATTAAATTTTAAATTAAATTAAAAATAGTGACAGAAAAAAAAACATATAACAAGGAATATTTGCGCTTATTTTTGGACCAGTTTATGGAATCAGTATAGGGAACTTGCCAAGAGGTAAATCCTTATCCCAACACAGATCTGTACCTGCTTGGCAACTTATAGAGTAGCTCAGAGGTAAACAGCCAGTAGGAATGTAAAGGAGGGCTTGAACCCAAATCTTCCTGACCCTGAGGCTGGTGCATTTTATTCACTGCAATAGGTTATCTCTGTATCAAAATAAACTAATTAAATCTTAATATCATCAGACTGTAAACTCTTGCAGAGCAACAAGATCTTAAAGGGATTCTAATGCAGCATACAGACATTCTACTTATCCTTGATAATTAGGCTCCTCTTGAACACTTTCAGTTGTGAGGTTTGGAGGGGGATAGAGAGAGTAAGACAGAGAGAGCAGGCCAATCCATTTTGGGGGGGACTAGGTCTCTCTTGCTCAGGCTGGAAATTCAGTGGCCAGTTATGAGCTGATACGTGTTATATTGTGAACTCCTGGAAGGTAGGAAATATCTTTTGCATCTCTGTATCATCAGCATTTTAGTACAGTGTCTAGCATATAATATGTGCTTACTACATGTTCAATGCTGGATTGATCGATACCACCACTGATCAGATTAGCCCAGATGTTTTGACCTGCTCCATTTCTGATCTGGGCCAGTTCTTGCCTCCTTAGGTTCTTTCCTCCTGAAAACTCACTATTTTGGTGCCAAATGTAGTACAGACACCAATTAGTTCAAAAATATTGAGCATGAGCAATCACCAATCTTAACTTTTTTATTGTTGTACAGTTGTTTCATTTGTGTCTGACTCTTTGTGACCCCAATTGGGGTTTTCTTGGCAAAGATGCTGGAGTGATTTGCCATTTCCTTCTCCAGTTCATTTTACAGATCGGGAAACTGAGGCAATCAGGGTTAAGTGACTTACCCAGGATCACATAGCTAGGAAGTGTCTGAGACTGGATTTGAAGTCATGAAGATGAGTCTTCCTGATTCCAAGCTTAGTGTTCTATCCATTGTGCCATCTACCCGCCCTAACCTTAACTTTAGCAGGGATTATAAGTGTATATCACTATGTCTAGCACCAATCCATTTTCAGATATCTCTAAATTGTCGAAGTTCATTCTTTCAATAAACAGAAAGCTAGCTCCTTCTGCACACTCATCCAAGCTCTGTTATAAGCTATACAGAATAAATCTAATCTCTCTTCCATGTGACAGTCCTTTAAATATATGAAGAAAGTTATCATTCCCTCATTCCCTCCTTACACAACTATGTGCCCCAAATCTTTCCTTATTTATGCTAAACATCCCTAGTTACTTTGACTGTTCTACACATGACAGCTAGGTATCACAGCATAACAAGTACTAAACTTGGGAGTCAGGAAGACCTGAATTTGAATTCTGCCTCAGACATTTATTATCTTCTTGACCTGGATAAGTCATTTAACTTCTCAGCTTCAGTTTCCTTATCTTTAAAAGAACACCTACCTTACAAGGTTGTGGTGAGATCCAAATGACATAGGTTATGCCAATCTTAAAACTGTATAATGAAGAAAATTAATTTTAATACTGTATTAATATTAAAATGTAATATTCCTTTTTCTGTCTGAACCCCCACCTTTCAGCCTAGCTCAAATAGAGAAATTTCTCCCAACTCAAGCTGGCTAAGGAATGTGATCATATTCCTGTCCCTTCCAAGGCTTGGGCTGGGCCTCTCTGTTTACCCCATGAGCTTAGAAGCCAGCCAGAGCTTGTCCATACTACCAAGAATGATTCTTGGGTCTTTGTTTTCTAATCAAAGTTGGTGGTGACCTGGTCTACAAAGGGGAAACTAAGTCAGGGAAATCCTGATTGAAGTGGTTTTTCCAGCTCAGATTGCTAGAGGCAGTTGAGTTTCCTGACCAGGCCACTTTCCTCAGCTGCCTCTCCTCCCCTCAATGATGAAGCAATGGGGAGGAGTTGAGAATTCTTAGCCTACCTCCTAATAAATGTGCACCAATCAGGATTATCAGGGAAAGTCCCAATGATGTACTGTCAGGAAAACAGACTCAGTTTTAAAGAGGCCTGAGACATTCACTTTTTGTCTCTGGATCACCAAGAGAGATCAATGACCTCAATTTATTGGTTATTGCTAGTCTACATAATAAGTTGATTAATCATACCCAGAACTCCATCTCTCAAAATTTTACTCACAACAATATAAATGTTAGCTATTGTTGTCATTATTACATGATATGTTTTTGAGGCCCTATTTTGGTTACCTTCTTTAATGAACATTATTTAGCTTGTCCCTCTTTTAAAATGCAGTACCTATTACTGAACATAGTTCTCCAAGTGTGATCTGATAAGGAAGAACATAGCATGATAGCTTTTCCTTTGTATCCTTTGCTTGGGACATTACACATTTTAATTAATGCAACCTAAGACTGACTTTTTTTTTTCTTTTGGCAGTCATATCACATTACTGATTCATTGATCTGGCAGTCAACTAAAATTCTTAAATCTCTTTCACAGAAACAGCTGTTAAGCCACACCTCTTCCATCCAACATCTGAGCAACGGATTTTGTGAACTTAAGTAGCAAGTCCTCAGAGCGCAGTAACCTGTAGTGTTTCATCTTTTCTATTTGGCCTTTTATTTCAACCCATTGAGATCTTTTTGAACTCCATATCTGTTATCTGGCACATGAGCTATCTATAGTCTCTCCCTTTCCACTTTCATGTCATATATAACTTTGATCAGCATGCTTTCTAAGTCTTAAATCATTAATAAAACAATTTAACAGGACTGGGAACTATGGTATGTGACTTAGAGACTCCCCTACACTTTGACTTTAATCCACGAATCAAAGATTATTCAGGTACAGTTGTTCAACCAGCTACAAATTCACCTTACTGTAATATCATTTAGCCCACATTTCTTCACCTTGGCCATAAAGATTTCATGAGAAACCTTGTCAAAGGCCTTGATGAAATCTTGACATGACTACAGCCAAAGGCTGGGGCGGAATGTTTGAAAGGACACTGTCAGAACACTGACTTCTAGCTCAGCATTTGTCATTTGCTCATCATGGAAAATCGGGCAAGTCTTTGACCTCTATGAACTTCAGTTTCTTCATTTCCAAAAGGTAAAATTAAAGATTTCTCTATATAATATTCAAATGAACAATATATTCTGAAATGATATCAAAATATGCATGTACCACTGGAATTTCTGACTGGCACATTGTAAATATTCAATGAATCTTTATTATCATGTGTTTTCACAGTTAAAAAAAATGAACTTCAAAATGTCCATGAAAGGTGTTTGTTTATATGGTGCCTATCTGTTTACACTTAACAGGGATGCAGGTATCAGGCTATGGAAATGCCCAGAGAAAATAGTCGAATCAACAATACACAAGTAACACAGTGTGGACATCTATAGAATAAAATAATTTTGAACATATTCCAGCCACGCTTAAAAGTATTTTTAAAATGACTATGGACATTGAGCAATGAGTTTGTATACTTTGTAGGCATTAGTGTATTTTTATTTATGTGTACAACAGTCATTTCCCAAGCCCTTGAATTAGTTATTACCTTGTCAAATTAAAATCTTTTTGGAAATAAATGGGAGTAGTACAAACCCCAAATGAACAGATAGAAAGTTACCAGCAGCTATAGCCAGATGAGAGAGATTAGTATTTTCCTCCCCATGTAACAGAGTAGTATTAGTTGAAATGAGAGTTAGAATTCAATGAGCCAGAATTCTATAATATAAGAATATCAGGGGCCACAGTTACACATACTGATTCCAAGCATTGCTTCCAATGAACCCCAGACCTGGGAATGTAATACCTGCCCTTTCTGAGACATTTAGTAAGCTTGTTTGTTGGGAAAGACTAGGAAATACAAAAGGAATTGTAATTACTTCTTACTCCTATCGACAAATCTGTTAAATCATTCAAAATCGGGGAGGGGGAGTCTGTTGCATTGCTGGAAATTTTGACCCCAAGAAAATGTAATATAGGGACTACTTGCTAGTATTATATGTTTGAAAAAATGAAGAAGGTGGATCCTTACTATTTCTTACCATTCTTACCATTACTTCAGAAAGATTACAGCTTTATGGCTGATTAACGTTTAATAAACAGACGAACTGATCTCTAGTAAGTGGATAACTACTGGTTATCTTCTCTAAATGCAGTGTTTCATAGTCCCAGGCTTCTGATGATGTGCTGTAAATGTCTGAACTGCCAGGGTTTTCAATGAGTAAGTAGGGGCCTAGCATGGTAGTTCCTATATATTTTCAGATAATCCTCCTGGGCCCTTCTATCTGCTGGGCCCTCAATTATTACACAGGGCTACTCAGGCAGCTTAGAGATGTACAATTCTATTAGATTAAAATATTACTGACATCCTTCATATTTCCTTTGTTCCCATTGTTTACCAAAGTTGATTTACTCATCTACCTTTTAAAAATATCAATTGATCCCTCTGAACTGTAGTCAAATGGCTTACTATGGCATTATTTGTGACCAACACATGAATCTTTTATGTCTTCATTCGTGCAGCTCTCATTTTGCCACATAATGTTTGTGGCCTTCAGAATACTTATTGGAAATGGCTTCTGCAATTTGCCTAGAATCTCAAAAGTGCTTTCATAGCTACTGAACTAGAAAAGCTTTTCGTGGCTTTGAATACTAAACATCAGAAAAACCAGATTGAAACAAATGCATTTTGTAAGGGCTCTAATACAGTTAAACCCCATTACAAAATACTTTGCTGTATTACGGATTTAGTTAAACTGCAGATCTGGTACTCTCTGGGGACATAGTCGGCCTATAAGATTTATTGCTAAGAAAGTCTGTCTTCTGCGTCTTATCTGACTTCCCTGACAGCAGTCAAATGATGAGGTCCTACAGTATTGGGAAACAAAACTCAGGAGATTGTCATTCTCTGATGAATCCTGAGAAAGGATAAGACCACCCAAGTTCATACAAGCCAGAACTAATTACAATTTCAAGTGATGGCATAGTACCTACTGATCTCTGTGTTATCTTAAGATCCATTTCAGCCACATTGGTAGCTAAAGTTAACATTAGTAAATGAGAAAGTTAACATTAGTAAATAGGGCTAACACATAAAGAACAATCTCCAGCTACAAGGCCCTTGGTTTGACTTTACTCTGCTAAGATGGCAATTTTTAATTATGTTAACATTATAGGGTTTTTAATCTAGGGATTCCTGTTTTTTGTTTTTGGTTTTGGTTTTTTTGTTTTGTTTTGTTTTTTGCACAGTCATTACCATTTTTCCTGTAAGGTATATCAAGATGTTTTTAAAGATGTATTTGTGGTTCACAGAAACCACAAATCTTATACACTGGAAGAATTCAATTTTCCATTTGATATGTCTGACTTTGCAAATAAGGTGCTTATGGAAAATCAGCTTCTAATTATTTACAGCAGAGGAGGAAACTGTGGCACAAATATGCCATTAGGCAAATAATCAAAAAGCAATTCTCAATTTGAGTTTATTAGAGCTATTTAGCTTTCAAAATACATTTAGGCTAATAAATTAGTTTAGATTCTCAAAGCACACAAAAAAACTGATTTCAATTTACCATTTTTGCATAGTGGAAAAAAAAATTAGAGTCATTTCACAGGTAATAAACACAAGTTACCAGCAATGGGCCACATATTACCTTTGTGTTCCCTTAACTAGTCCCAAGGCCATTCAGCCAATTCATCCAACTCCACTAAACCAAGTCACTAAGTATCTTTTTCTTTATCTTGTTAAATGGGATAATAAATGTAAAATGATTCACAAACCTTAAATAACTATATAAATGCATTTTATTAGTGTCATTGTCATCGTCATCATCATCATCATCATCATCATCCCTATCCACTTTTCCCTCCCCTAGTGAGCCTATACATAGGATCAATAGGTTCATACATGAAAGGGACCCTAAAGATTGTCCAGTACCATCTCATCACTTTATAGATGAGGAAACCAAGACTCAGTGAAGTGATTTGTTCAAAGTCATATAACTAGTAAGTGACAGAGCCAAGACTCCTACTCATGTATTCTAATTTTGAGTGCAGTGCTCTTTTCAATGCCCCATACTGCCCTCACGTGTTGTTATATGTGGTTGTTCAGTATTTGTTGTATTTTCCCATTTTCTTCTATCACACACTACTCAATTTCACTTTAGGCAATCTTCCTCATCCTATGCCTCACCCCCCACCTTCTTTCTTCTTCTCTCTTAATTCTTGCTCAATCACTTTAAGAATGTGGTTTTTTTTTCACTTTCCCCTCAGTCTATTTGTTTTTAAGAAAGAAAAAAAAAGACCCTCTTTATGGGCAAGAAGCACAAGGATAGTGCTAGCAATATGCCTGTTTCAAGTAAAAGCTGATAGTTGTGAAATTTAATTAGACAAAAGAATCAATGCCATTAACCTCTGTATCCCTTGAAAGTGTCTCCAAATCTCCTTTAGATTTACTATAGAAGTCTCAATTACTTCCTTTTCCTCTTTTAATTAATCCTACCTTCCCTCAAGTACTAGTATTCAAGAAAATAAAATTTAAACTATTCCTTATCCAACTTTATTTCCTTTAGGTTTTGTTTAGTATGTGTTTTTCAGTATGTTTGTTTAGTATGTATTTTTCCCCACTGTAGTTCAATTCAAAAGTTGTTGAGTTGTTTCAGTTGTGTTCAACCCTTTGTGACCCCATTTGAGGCTTTCTTGGCAAAGATACTGGAGTGGTTTGCCATATTCTTCTTCAGCTCATTTTACAGATGAGGAACTGAGGCAAACAAGGTGAAGTGACTTGTGTCTAGTAAGTGTCTGAGGCCAGATTTGAACTTACAAAGCTGAGTCTTTCTGACTTCAGATCTGGCACTCTATCCACTGTGCCACCCAGCTGCCCCCAATTCAAAAGTTCAGTTCTTTAAACTTTACTTCAAGAGACCACTCTCTCTCTAATACACTCATGAAGCAGACATACCATCCTATTTGAGATTCCCAATGTTCCATTTCCCATGCCTGTGGCTTTTACCCTGGAACACGCTTGGAATGCTCTTCCTCCACACTACTGAATTCTTAAAGTATTTTAACTACCTCAAAGGTTAAATGGATTTTCATGGATTGGTTTGGAAATGTCATCACCATTCTTTCTATAGAAAAACGTATTTTGGATCCTAAGTAGAAAAGTTACATACAAGTAGTTTCTTGAGGGCAGGGACTACTTCATTTGTGTCTTTCTATTCCCAGCATGTGTCACAGAATCTGACACATAGTATAAGCTCACTAAATTCTTATTGAATTTTTGAAACTTTTAGGACACAATAAGTTTGGAGGTTGGACAATATTTCCTTAGATTCCTTAGTGTCCTTTTTGCTTGAGAGCTGACATCTTTGTTATCCTGTCTCTGCATTACTTGTTAATAATAACCACATGAGAGAAATAAATATTACAAAATCCCAGAATCTCACAGTTGGAAGGGATGTGACAGGACATCTAGCCCCAACTTTTACCTCAGCAGGAATCCTCTCCACATTATCAACAACTGGTCACCCCACTTTAATTGGAATACTTCCAGTGATGGGGAACCCACCACGACCTAAAGGAGCCCATTCTACTTTTGGATAGCTCTAAACTTTAAGAAATTTTTCCTTACATTGAACTTTGACCCATACCTCTGCTATTTCTACCCAATGCTCCTCTTTCTGCCCTTTGGGCCCAAGTAGAATATATGATAACCACATGGTATCCATATTCTAACTTTTCAAATACTTGCTTCCCATTCTCCTCCCATCCCAAATACTCAATTTTCCTAATTAAATACTCCCAGTTTCTTTAACTGATCTTATGATATGGTCTACAGACTTTTGCACCATTTTGGTTACCCCATTCTAGGTATCTTCTAAACTATCAAATTCTTCATGAAATATGATACATAGCACCGAATACCAAACTCCATACAGACAGAAATCATAACCTCTATCATTCAGGACTCTATGTTTCTCTCTCTCTCTCTCTTTTTTTTTTTTAAGAGAGTGACAGTTAAGGTTAAGTGACTTGCCCAGAGTCACACAGCTAGGAAGTATTATGTGTCGAGGCTGGATTGAACTCAGGTGCTCCTGACTCCAGGGCCAGTGCTCTATCCACTGCGCCACCTAGCTGCCTACACTATGGTTCTCTTAATGGAGACTAAAAGATTACATTAGTATTTTTTGGCAGCCATGACATATATTACTGATTCATAATGATATTAAAATCCACTAAAACTCCTAGGCTTTTTTCCCATACACATGTAGCAGAAATAACTTTTGCTATAAAATTTGTATTTAACTTGCAAAATCCCTAATTTACATTTTCCCATAACTTAATAAGAACTTTCAGTTTTATTACTGTCAATGCACTGAGTTCCCACAACTACTATTGACTGTTTTTGAATGTTCATTTCTCAGAAATACTTGGTAAATATTTCCATTATTCATAGTGAAAATGGCTATAACAATCAAGGTTGCTGAGTATTTAAAAGATTTTTTTTTTATTCTCTGCAGCAAACCTACACACAGGAGTGATTCAAGTGGTTAAGGCATGTATACCACTTTCATAGATTTCTCCTAGATGGATGTGTAAATTATCACTGAGGAGGAAATTATCATAATAGGTTTTGGGAGAAAGTTCTGTTAGTTGCCTGGAATGAGAAAAGTACATACCTTTATTCAGAGCTTATAACATACATTATTCTTGTTAGTGGGTATGTTAAAACATTCAAAAGCAATATACTAGTCTACTTGGTCATTTCTTTCAACATGCTATTTTCAACATCATTCCTAATCTGTAGAAATATGTAAAAGAGTTTTATATTGTACCTTTAAACCTTTGACAATCTGGCTTCTGATCTCATCACTCAACTGAAACTGCTCTTTTCAGAGTTACCAGTGATCTCTTAAATGCCAAATCTAATGACCTTTTCCCAATTCTTATCCTTCTTGACTTCTCTGTAAGTTGTGACACTACTGCCTATCTTCTCTTTCTAACCATACTTTCCTCTCTGGGTTTTCATCAAAATGCTCTCTTGGTTCTCCTCCTATCTTTCTGAATGTTCCTTCACAGTTTTCTTTTCTGGGTCCTCATTCATATTACTAACTGTGAATACACCCACAAAGTTCCATTGGGCGATCTTCTCTTTTCTCTATACACTCTTCCACTTGGTGACCTCATCAGTTCCCATAACTTAATTAACATTTCCATCTAGATGACTTCCTGATCTCTCTCTCTCGCTGTATACACACACACACACACACACACACAGACATATATATATACATATATATACATACATATACATATACACACACACACACACACACACACACACATTTATATAGCCCAGGCTCTCTCCTAAACCCTAGTCTGAAAAAACAATTGCCTATTGGATATTCCAACTGGATGCTTCATAGCTATTTCATACTCACCACGTTCAAAATAGAGTTCATTTTATTTCCTCAAAAAGTGACCCTTCTTCTGAACTTTCATATTCCTATCAAAGGCATCACCATCCTTTCAGTCACTCAGGTTTGCAATGTCGGTGTCATCCTCAAGTTCTTACAGTCATCTCACGTATTGTTGCCAAATCTTTTTATTTCTATCTCTGCAATATTTCTCAGATACCTCACCTTCTCTTGATACACTTCACAGCAGCCGCCATCCTGGCTCAGCCCTATATCAACTTTTGCTGTGACTATTGCCACGGTCTCCTATTTGGTCTCCCTGTCTCAAGTCTCTTCACATTCCATTCTATCCTCCAAAGAGCCATAAAAGTGATTTTCCCTAAAGCACACACAGGTCTGATAGTGTCACCTCCCTACTAAAATGCCCTTGATTCACTCTTATTTTTAGAATCAAATACAAATTTCTCTGGCATTTAAAGCTCTTCCCAATCTAGTTGCCTCCTACCTTACCAGTCTTCTTATACATTTCTCCCCCACCTCTCCTCTCCTCCCTCCCTCTCCCTGTCATGCACTCTATGATACCACCATATTGTCCAAACTGCTATTCTAGTGCTCTATTTCCCATGTCTATGCCTTTTCACTGGCACATGTCTGAAAGGCTCTCCCTCCAGCCCTCTGAACCTTGTTGTCCCTTCAAGAATCAGCTCAAACATCACTGCTATCAGGGGCCTTCCTTTATCTATCTCTCCTACCCTACCATGACTGTTAGTGCCTTCTCAGCTACGGTTACTGTGTATCTACTTTGCATGTCTAATATATACCCATATATGTACATGTTGCTTTCCATGTTAGAACATGTTTCTTGAGAATAGGGACTGTTCATTTCTGTCTTCATATGCCCACTGCTTAGAACATCATAATCAGGCAGTAAGATGATAGTACAGTGGACAGAAGGGTAGGCTTGAAGTCAGAAAGATCTAAGATGCCAATCATCCTTTCTCAGCCTCAGTATCCTTATCAGCAGGATGGGGATAAGGACAGCATCTACTTTAAATGGCTGTTGTCAGGATAAAATGAGATTTTTACATACATACATACATACATACACACATATCTATAACTTTAAAGTGCTAATATAAATGCTAGCTATTATTATTAAAACAATCAAATTGCTTGTTGATTGATAAAAATACATAGACATATCTTTCTTCCATTAAAATGTAATGCTTAACAAGAGCAATTCAATTCATCAAATATACATGAAGTTCCTACTGTCTATATATAGCACATTCTTCTAGGCACTGAAAGAGGTATAAAGCTTAGATAAGATAAAATCTCTTCCTCATCTCTGAGTATTTTCACTGGCTGTAACTTACACCTGGAATTCTCTCTCCTCATCTACGCTTTGTGGCTTCTTTCAAGTTTCAGTTCAAATCCCTTCATCTGCAAGAAGCTTTTCCTGTCCGCCTTAATGCTTCTGCCTTCCTTCTGAGATTAGCTGCAGTGTACCTTGCCTATAATCTTGTTTGCACATAGTGGTTTGCATGTTGTCTCTCCCATTAGACTGTAAGTTCCTTGAGGGAGGGGACTGTTTTTGCCCTTCTTTGTATCCTGAGTACTTAGCAGAATTCTTGGTATGTAATAGGGGCTTCATAAATGCCTCTACTGTCGACATCTTCCTGGAGCTTACAACTTTGTTAGCACAAATAATGTTGCAGATGAGGAATTCAATGAATGCCCCTGCACAAGTCATCTTCATCTGAGAAATTCAGATTTCCATGTTTACAAAGGCACATTTGAAATTCACATGTTCAACTCTTGACTCTAAGCTCAGGGGAAATACACATGCACACACAAGTCTTGCTTTTTGCATCCTTTAGCAGTCTCTCTGCATCTGGCATTATCCTCATCTACTTTGTGCTTCATTTATCAAGAGCTCCCAAACAGCACAGATATCCCTAAAAGATTCTTCTGTAGTTACCCCAAATGTCTGTTAATCCATAGTATTAGAAATGAGAGATAAATTTGTGATACAGTTCTAGTGCCCTTTCTCAGCACATATTCAAAATGCATTTTTTAAAGTAAGGGGCTACGCTTGTTCTGAACAGATAAAATGCCATGTTTGGGTTTCTGCCTCCTCCTTCCCTACCAGATGAGATCTACAGCTCTTTTCTTCTGTAATATTTGGCAAGTGTCTCCACTGCCAAGGTAGACCAGAGTACTTAATCCGTCAACAAGCAGAATATCTGTCAGTCGGCCATACTGACTTATCTAGACAAGTAAGGACAGCTAACAGAACAGTGAAACGAATGTAAAGAAGGGCAGAAAATTACCAACAGCTCTGGTCACTAAAGAGAATCAGTGGGCCTACAAGTTTTAGTGGACATTAGGAGAAAAACCAAAATATTGTCCAAGTCACATACAAAGACAGGTTTTTTAAAATCAACTTGAAATTTGTCATGTTTAATGTCAAACTGTCAGACCAACACATCATATTGATTAGACCTTAGGTGGCAAAGAATATGAAATACAACCCAAATTACCCTTGAGAGTAGGCTCTGGAACTTGTCAATAATACTGTGGTCCACAGTTCCTTGTTTGAAAGAAAGAAGACCTTTTCTTTAGCTTGTCCTTTCTGACATTTTCTAGCAAGGACAAGTGTTACCAAGGCCACTTCACAGAAACAAGAGTGAGTTTCATTCCACTCCCAGAATCCCCAAGAGCCAACATAAATTAAAAAGTTTACACTACTGATTAAATACTCCTATCCCTATCTGCTGAGAAACAACTCAGATTTTTAACCTCAGCAAGTATAAACAATATTCCTTTAATTATGATAAGGGGAAAAGAGAGAACAAACAAAGAGAGATATTGAGGAGAGAAAAGAAAAGTCAAAAGAGTCACTTACCCTTAGTTCTTCCTTTGTGCCGAAGCCATCAAGAAGTTGTTGATAATGTCTGTCTGTCATCTGTCGTAACAGGGACAGGAGGCAGGCAACAAACTCCCCCTAATTAAAAAAGAAATCATATATTATAGCAAAGCTCTCCATGCAGGAGAACCAGAAGTTGAGAAAATCTGAATTCAAATCTGGCTGAAGATATTTCCCAACTGTATGACCATGGGCAAATCACTAAGCCTCACTGAGCCTCAGTTTTCCCAGATGTAAAATGGGGATAAGAATCAGATCTGCCTCTCAGGGCTATTGCAAGGATAAAATGAGATGACATTTGTAAAGTTTTTGTAAAATAGGGCACTCTATAAATTATTATAGTTTTGAAATAGTCTATATTCTGTTTAAATGTACCTTGGAAAACTTGAAAGCACAAAGTACTCTGTCATGTAATACAATCTGAAGTGATATTGTAGGCATGAGCCTAGTTAATTTAAATTGAAATTTTCTTAACTAAGTAGGGGTCTATGAACCTTTTAAAATATTTGATAACTGTATTTAAATTGGTTTCCTTTGTAAACCTGGGATCATAATGATGTGGGTATCCTTCCCTAGGAAGAGATCACCACTCATCCACAACTTCTTTTCCCACTTGCCTCTTGTGTATGTCTTCCCATAGATACTTTAACAGAGAATCAACTCAACACATGGGAGGCCTTTCTTTTTGGTCAGTTTACATTATGTGGGTACCTGTGTAACATCTTGTAATGGCAGTGGTTACACTGTGCTATAGCACAATGATGGCCTCAGGGGCTAGACAGCCAGAAAGTATTGGACGTTTTGTCCCTATGTGAAATGTCCCCAAACTCCTATGCTTTTTGAATTCTTGCATGAGCTTTTTATAGGTGGCCTATGTCCTCTTTTGCTTTAACACAGCTGACTGTCATTTCCTGATATTCTCAGCACATCTCAGCCCATCTCTAGCTGCACCATGTTTTCCTCTCTGATTTGCTATGAGCTTATTAGCCAGAAAATCAAGTTCATAACTGAGCCCAAAATAAGTCAATAAGGGGTTGCGACCCACAGTTTAAGAAGCACTGAAGGGTCGTGAATGGAAAAAAAATTTAAGAAGCCCTGGTCTTGATGAGGTCCTGAAGGGCTTTCCTATGAATTCAAAACAAAACAAAACAAAAATGAATCAAAGTATATGGCTCTTCTTGTTTTTCCAAGTTCTCAGAAGTCTTTTTTATTATTTCATATTCCTTCCATGCCAGTACAATGAAGTTCTTTGTGGTCAGACATTGTTTCCCTTTTATCTTTTTATCTCTAACACCTCACATGTTGTCTTGCATCTAGTAGATGCTTTAAAATGTTTCAATTGAACTCTCGGTTCTCATTGTGTTTGGACAGTTGAGGTTGCTGGGTAGGTGAATTCCAAATAACTTATCGTATCTCTTTTCTCAAAAAATAATAGATCCATCCTTTCTAAGTAGGCTCATCTTGAATGATGGTATCAAAAGCTCAAATTAGCTCTCTCTCTTTCCACTCATTATCTACCCTCTACGGCCTTGCATTCTGTGGCACAATACCATAACAAGCATAAGGAAGTGAGATAATAATACATTCATTGTTAAAGGACTGTTTTATTGATCTAACATATTCCCAAAGAGAGACAGAGCCCGTGCAAGAGAACATATTACCATGTGTAAATCAGCAGTCCTTTTAGAAGTACAAGGGGGTATTAGAACATTTGTCATGCTCAGAAAAAAATGGACTACACTGGGGCCAATGGCTCTGTTCCTGCTTTTACTGATGTGATGACCCTTTAGAGCCGCTCTTTGAGGCATGTTCTCAGTCAGCCATTGAGGTAAGTATATGTAACATAGGGTGGACCTATTCTAAGGGTGGGGGGACCTTAAGAAGCTACAGAGAAAAGCCTCTGGTCTCAGATGATTGCTCTGAAAGGGGTCTGTTCTCCTGCTCCTCTTTCATATATTTTTGAGGGCACTCAATTTGTAAAGTATATGAAGCTTCAGTGCCTTAAGTATGGTGTTACTCAACATGCTGTTGCTTTAGCAAAATCATGGCTGATGTAAGAACTTGACAAGTGAAAATTGACCTGAACTGACTCTGTGTAAAATGATGGCTATGTAAGTAAGCAAATGAAAACATTTCTAATATATTTGCTGCTAATTTCAAGAGGAATGGGGCAGCTAGGTGGAGCAGTGGATAGAGTGCCAGGCCTGGAGTAAGGAAGACTTATCTTCCTGAGTTCAAATCTGGCCTCAAACACTTACTAGCTGGGTGACCCTGGGCAAGTCACTTAACCTTATTTGCCTCAGTTTCCTCATCTGTAAAATGAACTGGAGAAGGTAATCGCAGCACTCCAAGTATCTTTGCCAAGAAAACCCCAAATGGGGTCATGAAAAGCCAGAAATGCCTGAAAAAATGACTGACTGTCCTTGAAGTCCTCAGACTCTACATTCACAATGGTAGCTCAGTGGCATAGACTGATACACTTGGAGTCAGGAAATTCTGAGTTGAAATCCTACCTCAGTCACTAGCTGTGTGATCCTGGGCAATTCACCTAACCTCTGTAGATCCAGTTTCCTCATCTATAAAATGAGGATAATAGCATCTATTTCACAGGGTTGTTGTAAGGATACAATGAGATAATACAGGTATTTTGTAAGCCTTAAAGTACTATACAAATGCTAGATATTCATAGCTGATTCAGGAATGTTATTTAACAGCTATGACTCAAAACTGCCTTTTTCTAAATATGTCTTTTGGAAAGGATGACCCCTCCTTTCAAAAACTGGACCTTGCCATAGTAATCTCTAGGTAAGACTAGTAAGACATGAGCTAAGCAGGGCTGTTCCCTGAAGACCATCTAGAAGATTCAGCTGTTATTAAACAAAATAGCTTGGCTTCTAAGTGGAATGGAGAATTTATTTTTTAACAGTGTTTTGTATTCTATTTTTTAACCTATTTTTTCTAAGTATAATTCAAGATCTTAGCTGTGGCATATACATTTTTAGATGGCTTAAGATTTAGTTACTTTAGTGATCAGCTCTTCCTATGTACAACTGAGATAATGAGTAGTAATAACCAATGATTTGGGGAGATCCAGAGTTCTCCCCCTTTTTCTAAAGTCCTCATTTTAAGGCTCAGCCTCTGAAGGATAGGACTGATGATGACAGGTAGGTTTAACATTCTCCTCAAATGAGGTACTGCTATCCCATCCAAACTTACAAGGAATTTTATCTAAGATGAAACTATGGCCTATAATCTGTTCAAGCTTGGGTGGGGATATAGATTTTATTTCCTAGATTTCCTCCCAAGGCTGGGAATGATTTAGAGGTAAATGACATGATCAAAGTTATATTCCCCTGGCTCCTCATTAGAATAAGTTCACCTCTCATTGTAATATTCATTCTGTCTCATTAATTTTTAACCAAACAGAGTTGATTGCCACCCTCAGGAACACCTACTCTTCCAAGAGCATGTAAACTATTAGTCTACCACCATGACTGGTCTTTAGTATTAGAGAATGTCACTAACCCATTTTATTGGTAATATTGGTAATATTCTACCATTATTAATAAAATAATTAATTACCTCAAAATTATATAACTCAAACTTTTTAAATGTCACAAAGTCATGTCAATGTTGACCAGCCCAGGCTCTCTCCTAAGTTCTAGGACTGGGGAACTAAAGATGGGACTTTTTTTTCATGAAATTATTTGCCCAACAAAGCTCAGTAAAGCACTCAGTTTGATGAACTCTAGGACATGGTAAAAGACATATCATTTTATTGATTTCAAATATATGCCAACTACTAATGTTCTCTTTTAAAGGTTTTCCATATTAAAATGACAAAGTTTATTGAATATAATAATTTAGGGCAATAGGTGATTATCAGTCAGCTAGAAGAAAGTCATCTTCCAAGGATCACTGAAGTAGCTATGACAAAAAACAATGGACCACCTTAACTTTCTCATTCAAACTTTTCACACTTTTTAGGGTGCTCATTCTGTCTTTTTTCAAAATTCACACTTATGTTCTGCATAAGTACAGATGAAGGAAAAGATTCCAATTAAGCTGCAATTCTGTAAATCTAGAATCAGTTTACACTGATGGTTTTTTCTGTGGTGCTTGCATTGTTTTAAATGTTTATTGTTCTAATTAGAGGAGGATAAATGATTAGTTGATCAAGGAGGTTGCACTGAAAACACAAATATTTTTAAATCTGAAATGCACTGGGAAACACAGATTACAGTAATTTTACAAACAAATAGGTCTATAGGTCTACAGCTTTCTTTACTCATTTTTATGCCCTTATTTTTAAAAATTATGGACATCGTGATTAATTTGCCTTAAAAGTACAAGAAAAATTAATCAAGTGACATCAATTATAACAACAACTAATTCAAAGTCTGTCTTTAAGAATTAGTAGAGGAGTTAAGATAGCTACAAAAAAAGCAGAAAATGATAAAGGGAAAAAGGAAGTATAATGTATTAAAGGCACTTAGATGAGGGAATAGATCATATCTGGTTCACGGGGGCAAGGTAAACAATACTGCTTTATTAGAGAGGAAATAACTGAACCAGTTTTTAAAGCTTGGATAACATTTCAATAGCTGGAGAAGGAGGGGATGCATTCCTGGAATAAGAAATTGTATGATCAAAAGAGGGTTAGAGGGAAAACATTAATTATGTTTAGGGACCACTTTGAAAAGTAGATCAAAATTTGGCCAGAGCTTGGGCTATTATTTGTTGGGGGATATTAGGAGGTAAGTCTAGAAAAGTAGGGCCATATTGTGGAAAACACTGAATGCCAGAATGAGGAGTTTGGGCTCTATTCTGTAAGCAAAGAGGGATTACTGAAGGTTTTTGAGGGTGGTATATATGAAAGGGTGCTATGATTAGAGCTATGCTCCAGCAAGTTGTGGTAGGAGGCCAGGAAGCTACTACAAAAGTCCAGGGGTGAGGTCATGAAGGCAATGAAAATAGATAAAAGGGGAGAGGATGGAAAAAGACTGTAGAGGTAGAATAATACTTGACAACCTGCCACTTTGAGTCTAGGTAACTGGAAGAAAGATAGTATACTCACATTGATAAATTAATTCTAATGTAATTATGCCAATCTCACCACCAGTACTGCTATTTATTAATTTTATTTAGGTGCTCAAAAACCTTCAAGATTGTATAATGAGGACTAATGGGAAGAGTACTGGAACTGAAGTCAAATGATTGGTTCAATTCTGACACCATCAGGATGTTAAACTCATCATGATGGACTAGATTTTCAGATAAGCAAACAGGCTCATGATCAGAAATATTATGGATTCTATTTCTCAAGCTAGACAGCACTTGGTGTCTATTTAGGCATATCCAAGCTTGAGCTCAGAAGAGCTGATTTAAAATCAGCTTGAACATCATTTAATTCTATTAAATATAATTTTTTATGACTGCAAATCCCCCGATTTGTTAAGCTTATTAAAGAATTTACCAAAAGGGATTTTGGGAACTGAGAACATGTGAATCTTCAGGTATATCAATATCTTTAGGGTCTCTAGTATAATAGGAAAAAAAATCTCCATCTGCATCTGATTCCCCATCATCAAAATCCCTGAGAGTCATGAACTGAGAGTCATGAACTTTGAATGATCTTAGAAAAATTACTCAACTTCTCTGGAACTGATTTCCTCACCTGTAGAATGGAGGAGGTAGGAAGGGGGTGGGGGAAGGGTTAAGGAGACATTGAACTAGATGATCTCTAAAGTCCCTTCCAGCTCCAAATCTCATGAGACCGTGACCAAACTTTTCCTGATTCCTTCTATCCTAATCCAATTCTAATGATAATTTTTATTTTAAAAAAAGTTATCATCCTTCTTTTCAATCTTCATTTAATAAAGGAGAGCTGAAAAATTTATCTGTACTACTAGATTTCTTAGTTTCACCAGATTATAGAAAAATATGAATATAAAGCAATTCAAGGCCCACATAACTGGTAATACATATGTGCATGCATACATACATACATACATATATACACACATACATATATATATACACACATACATATATATGTGTGTATATATATATATATATATTTATAAAACAAGATAATATTCCCTGGCACAGAATCACTTAATTTTTAGTATAGATGTTCTTTAATACACAAAGTAGTTAAAATAATTTTTTAAAAACCCAAATGCAATTATCAATGCATCTTCTGTTTTTATAGATTCAATACTAAAAGATTTTGTAACATGTGCATGTGTGTGTGTGTGTGTGTGTGTGTGTGTGTGTGTGTGTGTGTGATATAGAGATGCTGGGGGTGGTTTTGGGAAGGGGGCAGTCCAAATCTGTGATTTCATCTGTGCAAGGAACTCCCAGTGTGTAAACTACCTCCACCAATTCAGACTGGTACCTGGTCTGTAACTTAAGAGTCTCAGAAACCTTTCTGTGGGTACTATGGGGTTAACTTACTTGCCTACAGTAGCACTGCTTTTATGTGTCAGATACAGGACTTGACCTCAGGTCTTTCTGACTCCTAGTTCAGGCTGCTATCTACCATGCAATACTGACTTTCATACTACATCTATTTGTTTGTCTGTCTGTCTCTGTATATGTACAATAATTTTTTTTAAAAACTTCCTTATGTGATATACTTTTGGAAGCCATAAGCCCACGTTGCAAGAAATCTTTAGGCAAATGAGCACAAAGCATCTGTCCTAGAAATGACCTATGCTGAGATGAGTCAACTGTATTTGAAAAGACCTTCTGAGAGAATTATGTGCAAAGAAAAAAAGCATTTGTAAATTCTAAGAAACTGTAGAGTCCAATTATTTGAGGGTGTGAAGCAAATAGCCATTTGTGCTTCTTTATAAAATCTGTATCCACGTACAATTAGAATACTGAAAGGAGCAAATTACAGTGGCACTTAATCCAGCTGGAGGGATCATTTTAAAGTTTAAAGAATAGTTGGTAGAATAATGAAAAGTACAATTCTTTAAAACTTAAAAATAAGGCTACTATTACCTAGAATTAGGTATATAGTAAAAGCTTGTTGTCATACTGGTCATTGAGTATAACTCCCACATTATATATTTTTCCATGTCATTTGCTAAAAGATGTAACTATATATCACTAAATCCTTTTAGAACATAATTTGATTCATAACAGAAGTGAGAAAAGCAATGCAACATAATGAAAAGATTCAGAGTCCCCAAGTTGGAATCATAGTTCTGACCCTCATAGGCAAATTGTTTAATGCTTGCAAGCCTCATTTTCCTCAGGATCTGTAGTGTGGCTGATTATAGGAAGGAAAACACTTTATTTTTCTTCAATTCATCTTTCCTATCTTGTAATTTGGCTGAACAACACAAATGAGTACACTCCATATCAGTAGTGTCATATTTTGTCATACTTCCTTCTCACAGAGCATGCCCATAAGGTACCAATAATACTTTACCTCACAATGCAATTGTGAAGCAAATTATTTATAAATCTTGAAGTATGGTTTAAATATGATTATTATTCTAGTTTAGAGTAGAAAGTAATTTGTGTGTATTTGAAGAAGTATAGGTCAAAAGACACTAATTACACATTGTCCCTCCAGTGTAGCTAAGTAAAGTTCTGGGGTAATTTGAATGGATCTGCTATTAGTGGCCTGGGGGATAATGGGAATTTAAAGGAATTTACTCACCCCAACCCAAATATCAAGTAGGCTTAAGGGAGTTCCTACTGAGGTAGAAATAAAGTGGTCCAAATAGAATGACTTGGTTTGCCAGGCTATTGCTCTGCTGGCTGGGAGTGGCTGTGGATCTGATTCACAAAAGAACTCAAATAGTTCTGAGGTAATAGGTCAGCTTTCTTAGAGAAAAGAAGTCAAGCAGTAGCTACAATTAAGTTGAAAGGTATTAGATTGTAACAGCCTATCTGGAGAACATAGATAAGCTCAGAAGAGAAAGCTGCTCCAAGCAATTGGCAACAGTAGCTCTACAGGAAAGTAGCAAGGTTTTCCAGCTGGGACTCAATCATAAGATCATGAGATTCTTAGACTACAAGTATTCCCTCTCCAGTCAATAGCACTGAAATGTGTGAGAAAGTAGTCTTCTATATATGAGAATACTTTTCCTTCTCATTTACTGTGATAGTCTGTATAATTGAGGACCTTTGTTTTCAGTTGAGGTGTTCCCTGGTTTGGAAAAAGAGAATGTGGCTTCAGATCTCTGGTTTGAACAGATATCAAGCATACAATAGTGGACATGTTTACAAGCAACATTTGAAAGAGTTCCTTCAACTTGGTCACAGTATTCAGGGTACCATACTGAGATGGTTCTGGGCTATGAGAGGAAGGTGTGTGTGTGTGTGTGTGTGTGTGTGTGTGTGTGTGTGTTCACACGTACATGTATATAAGTTTTGTAAA
This sequence comes from Vombatus ursinus, assembly GCF_900497805.2. Lineage (NCBI taxonomy): Eukaryota > Metazoa > Chordata > Mammalia > Diprotodontia > Vombatidae > Vombatus > Vombatus ursinus. The sequence continues at coordinate 3,977,636 of NW_020954608.1, read as the reverse complement.
AATACAGTAAAGTTATAAAATGTAGTATAGGACTTTTATTGCAGTGGATTTTTTATTATTAACAAATCTTATTCTCTACAGAAAAAAAAATGAAATTGACATGTTCCATGCCTAAGAGAAGTTATTTTGAATGAAGAGGGTATCTTTCTCACTGTAAACTAATTAATATGGATAAAAGTCTAAGGAGATATACAATCAAGGATGCGTTCAAAAAAAAAAAAGGTACAGATCTATACTCCCTAGCAAAAATCATTCTTTACATCCTGAGTGAGCTTTCCCTTCAGAAAGATAGCTCAGTGTGTTTTCTAGTTAAGTATGTTACATAGCCCAGCTAGGAAGGATCCTTAGCTTAGCACTCCATCACTGTCGTCTCCTTTCTTTTTTTAAAATCTCTCCTCACTCACACCCTTTCTTTTTAGACACATCACATTTTATAAGGCATTTAATTTGCACTAGCTATTACATTGTTACAGCTTAAAGCTCATTTTTGTCACATTTAAGATTTTGGCCGTAGTTGGTAGAATTGCATTCAACAAGTGTACAAAGCACATTTCTTAGAATGACCCCACTGTGTGGGCAGTAGTGCAATCCTATTTTATAGGCAGGAAAATTGAAAGAGATTACGTGACTTGCTCACAATCAGCTAGCAAAACGAAGTACAGGGATTTGAACCCAGATCCTCAGACTCCATGGTTCAGCATTCTTTCTACTACCTTCCTCCAAAGCTGTATGATTTAAATGTGGATTGATTTTTTTTAATGACTTAGGATTAAGCTGACATATATGGGTTTCTTCTTTTCTACTCAAAGGTTTTTGGCTATTTCAGACATGTGCAAAAATTTTATGAGGTTAACAAAATCTTGTCTTAAAAAAGAACAAAGTAAAAATTATACAGCAGAGAATAAAAGAAAACCTACAAGGAAGCAAAGAAAAGATGGACAGCTCTTGACACAACACATAGGACTTAATATATAGGCTTTCTTGAAATGGAAATTTATTGCTATATATTTTGAATCCTGTCTTATGTTCTGCTGTGCACATAAAGTATTTTTTAATTCAAGTCTAAAATTAAAAAAAAAGATTTAAAAAAACCTTGTCTTGTGTTCTGTTTGATTTTCAGGATTAAGAGTGATGCCTATTGCTAGGAAGCTGATATACTCTCATTATAAAAAGTCATGATGATTCCTAATGGCACCAGATGATATTAAAGGGAAATTAACTTTCTTTCTAAGTTGGTTTTGTTTTTTGTTTCTTTGTACACAATGGTATTTTCCATTTCAAATCCAAAAGAAAGATCTTTTCTTCTTTTCCCTGCTATGACAAAGGTGGGAAAGCTAGGTTTAATACTGCTTAGTTATATCACTCTGCCCACGCAGGTAAAGCTAAGCTCTGAGAGAGTAGGTAGGTGATCTGAAGTGTTAACAATAGTTCGTTTCTTGAGTAACCTTCTGAAACCCAATGTGATTTAAAGGCAAAGCAAAATTTCATATTCTAGTAGGAAAATAATGTTATTTTCACATAGTACCAAAGGAAGTATATTTCATAGGATCCTAGGAAATAGAATTGGAAGGAAGCTTAGACATTATCTTATCTGAACCCTGATTTTCACAGATAAGGAAACTGAGGCTCAGAGAAGTTAAATGATTTATTTCTAGTTAACATAAATTCTAAGAAGATGTGCTTGGCATGCTATTAAGAGCAGACATATTTACAAATAACATTTGAAAAATGGTATGTTTATCAGTGTATGCAAATAAATTTTTTTCACTATTGTAGCAGTAGTTTTTTTGGGTTTTTTTTTTTTTTTTTTTGGTTTTGGTTTTGGTTTTGTTTTGCTTAGGCAATGGGGTTAAGTGACTTACCCAGGGTCACTCAGCTAATAAGTGTTATGTGTCTGAGGCTGGATTTGAACTCAGGTCCTCCTGAATCCAGGACCTTTGCTCTATCCACTGCGCCACCTAGCTGCCCCATAGCAGTAGTTTTAAGCAAGACCAAATTCTTTTTTCATCCTTCATTTTTTATTTATTTTTTTGTTTTTAACATTCACTTTTATAAGATTTTGAGTTCCAAATTTTTCCCTCCCTCCTCCCTAAGATGGCAAGCAATCTGATACACACTATACATAAACAATCATATTAAACATATTTCCATATTAGTCATGTTGTGAAAGAAGAATAAGAACAAAAGGAAAAAACTACAAGAAAAAAACATCAAAAAAGTAAAAATAGTAAGCTTTGATCTGCATTCAGACTCCACAGTTCTTTCTCTAGATGCAGATAGCATTCTCCATCATGAGTCTTTTGGAATTGTCTTAGATCATCGTATTCCTGTGAAGATCCAAGTCTATCAAAGTTGATCAGACCAAATTTTTTGACAAATGAAGGTGTTTTAAATATAAAAATATATTAATATCAATTTCTCAATTATATTTTTGAGTTGGCCATGTGTGCCACAGATTTCTATGCAATGTAGAGATTTAGAGGCAGACCTGTCCAGTACACTCTCTGTGGGAGATTCAGAACAGGACATGGACAAGAGGAACACATGGGGAAAAGACCTACATGGGTTGCAATCTGTATCACTGAAGAGAGTACCTGCATGAGGAGATCACAAGTCCAACAAAATGTTATATGTGTATTTTCTAGCTTCAGAGAATGTTTAGGCTGAAAGGTTCCCCAAAGAACATAGAGTCCAACTCCTTATTTTTAGATGTGGAAACAGAATCAGAGAAGCTAGTGGACTTTGTCATACATAGTAGCATAGCTAATTAGAGTGGCAAAACTCTCTAAGGCAGAATTCCCAATCCAGTGCTTTTTCCACTTCTCTGTAATTTTTTTTTTAATTTTTTGTGACTTTAAAAAAATATTTCAATCTCGTGGTGGGCTTATAAGACAAGTAAATTTAATGAAAGCAAAATAATTAAAAATCAAATTTGGATTTTAAAATATTAAAGAATTATTGAACTTTTAGCAAATCCATTCCAGGTTTGCTAAACCTATTGAAAACTCATGGAAATGCTCTACCAGATGATAATACTCATTACAAAGGAAAACAACTCACTCATGATATCTCTCCCTATATTACCCAGTTTTGACCTACCCTTAAAATAACCAAAGCACCAACAAATACAAACTGTTCCCTTCCCAATGTTGCTGGTTTTTTATGATCTTACCGTCACATCTTGAAATTGAAGCCTCATTGCAGAGCCGGATGGCTGAGGGCGACTAGTGATTTCTAATATGGTTCTCAGAAGGATGTCCAGCAAGCTGGTCACAATCACATCTATTTCTTCCAGAACAGATTTTTCCTAAAGAGAAAAAAATGTAAACATATACACATGTATATATTGTATTTGTGATGAATATAACAATAGATTTCTATTTCCCTTTCTAAACAATAATGGGAAAACAGATTTTCCAAATTTAGAATGAGCATTATAAAATTTTAGAGCTGCAAAGAACCTTGGAAATTATCTAGCTTAATTCCTTTGTTTTATGGATGTTGAGACTGCAGAGAGCCAGAAAGGTTAGGTAATTTTCCCAAGGCTACACAGTTAGCTAGGCAGGGGCAAGCCAACTAAAATTGTGCCATTAATAATCTTCACTTTTTTACCATATACATACATATATATATATTTCTCTCCTAAAAATCTGTTTTAGGAAATGGGAAATAATAGTTAACTAGCTCTTTAAAATTATCAATAAAATCCCCATACATAACAATTGAGATACATAGGCAACTGTATCCTCTGTATGAAGCCTGGAACCTTTCTGCCAGGCCAAAAGTGCCAGTGCTGTGAAAGATAATGTAGCTGAGCCAGGTCTAACACAATGTCTGAAATCACCAGAATTGGGCAGATACATTGTGCCCACTGTTTCACATTGATTCCACACTGCTGGTAATTAGCACTCAAAACAGTTACATAGGGAAACATTCTGAGGACAAGTAGTTAACCATTAGAAGAAATTTTGTTTGCAATTCTGCCTTAAAGAACATAAATATTGAAGGACTGTTGGCCAGAAATATATAATACATTTTCTTATATTATGTTTATATATGTGTATGGATGTGGATGTGGATGGGGGTGGGATGGGAGGTCAGAGTCTAGGCTTGTTATTCCATCCATTTGAAGAGCCCCGATTATGGAAACTTCCTCTACCAATCAATACAGATCAACAATTTCACCTTGGTTTATAGGATTATAGATTTAGAGCTGGAATGGAATTAGAGGTTTGTGAGTCCAACTACCTCCCCCTGTTCAGATGAGGGAACTGAGGCACCAAAATGAATTGCCTAGCGTCATATAACCATAGGCACCTGAAGCAAGATTTGAACCTAGGTTCTTTCTGATTCCATGTGTGGCGTCCTATCTGCAATGAGTTGGCTGGGTGAGTGAAAGCCAGAATGACCTGCTCAAGGTCACATAGCCATTTTTAGAGACAAGACTTGAAAGTAAGTCTTCCTAACTGCCAGCTCCTCTATTTAATAAGTTAAGTTGCTTCTTAATATATATTATGAGTATATTACACATCCCCTGGAAAAATTACAGCTATCTTCTGGGCTACTCCCAGCCCCCATTTTCAGAGTTTGAGTCAGAATCCTACTCTGTCCTTAACTAGAAACTCTCTGTCACTCCCAAGCCAAAAGAGACAACTTAAAATTTAAAATTACTTCACTGATGCTTACAGTAAACCCTGTTTATTTTCTCATTGTTAGTAATAAGAGTTTGAGGAAAAACCAACCCAACAAGGCAAAGTGTGGCGTTCTTCTCCTTACATTCAAAAGGAATGAAGAACACATACTTTCACTCACAATGCCACTCCATCCTCCTCCTCATTTCTCCACTCACTCCCATTTTCCCTTTCAAAGTCCCTAATGAGGTCTGGGGGCTGTGTAACATAACTGAGGTAAAGTCGGTCATCTTTTCCTGGGCAGTTTCCTCTCTTGGTGAATACCCAGACAGCATTCCTCCAGGAAAGCAGTTTTGGTCTTTTCCTCAGCAATAGCTCTATTCCCAGGAGAGTAGGAGTCAAAATCATATAACTCAATTTCATTCACTATCAAGTCACTGTGTTACTAGAAAAGGAGTAAGGAAAATTGAGAGGAGGTAATAGGCATAGAATAATAGGGAGAAAGAAACAAAAATGAATAGGAAGAATCATTGTCCAATAGTGTATCTGGCTCATGGCAAAGTTATTTTACAAATAATCACTGCCAATGTGCACCATGACTTAGTACTTGTGCCAGAGTTACAAAACTGGGCAAGAAAGCTACCTATGCATAGAAATAGGAAAACTGTAACTTGTGACCTAACACCTAGAATTCCCTCCCAGCAAGTACCAAGAGCATTTCAGTATTTCACCATTATAAGGAAGTTTTTTTTAGGTATTCGCTAGAGTTTTACTCAGACTAACAACAAAGAAGACAATGAAGTAGGTGACGGTATGTAAGTATGCCTTAAGCGCTGCAAAGTACAAATATTATCTCCTTTGATCCTCACAACAACTCTAGGAAGTAGGTGCTATTGTTACATCCATTTTATGTTGAGGAAACTCAGGCTGACAGAGGATAATTGACTTGCCCAGGATTTCACTGCTAGTAAGTGTCTGAGGCTGGGTTTGAACTCCAGTTTTTTCTCCAGGTCCAGCATTCTATCCACTGCACTCCCAAGATGCCAAAGATATTGAAATTTGGGATTTCAGGGAAGCAGGTAAGAGATGATAGCCAAATTCTTTCCAACTTAGGAATCATGGGTGGGTGCTACAGGTGTACTTCTAAGAGAAGGGTTCTTAACCTTTTTTGTGTCATGGATTCCTTTAGCAGTCTGGTAAAGCCTGTGGACCCCTTCATAGAATAATGTTTTTCAACGCACAAAATAAATTGCATAGGACTATGAAAGAAACCAAAGGTTAATGAAAATAAAAATGTATTTTTCCTCATCCAAGTGTATGAACCCCCTAAAATCTAATCATGGACCACCTGGGGATCTGTGGCTCCCAATTTAAGAACCCCAGTGATATGATATTTCCAGGCTCCAGGGGGATTTACTCCAAAAGGGTAGGCCTTCTAGGATTCAGTTACTGAGAAACATCCAACACCTGTCATGAAGATTTTCATAAATTTGAACAATAACAATAATGGTTATGAGACTGTAACTTACAGCTAAAAGGGAACTTGGAGGTCATCTAGTTGAATACCCTCATCACAAAAATAAGGGACTTGACGTCCAAGACTTTTAGCTGACTTGCCTGAGTTTAGACAGATAGTAAAGATCAGACATGGAATTTGAACCCAGGTCCTCTAACCCAGATTCAGTATTTTTTCTACTGAATCACATTTTGCATTTCAGTAGTGCTTCACAATTTGCCATCTGTGCCCAGATCCCTTCTCACATGATACCCTGCAATGTAAGCAGGATGGATATTAGCATCTCCATTTTAGCAATGAGGACCTTTGGACTCAGAGGTTAAATGGCACACATGGGGCTAGAATTTGGGTTCTTTGGCCTCCAATTCCAGTGCTTTTCCACTCTATCAGACCACCCCCTAAACAATAAAGTCTGCTTTGTAAGAAGGAATTTGTCCTTGCCAAAGAATATTTTTCATATCAAGATTAAGGACACTTGTGAGATTCCTCATGATGTCCAATTTTTCTCAATTTCCATTACAATCTTCTCTTAAAATCTAAAGTTGAGAGATCTAAATTGCACAGAGTAACACAGTTTTTCTGGGTGAAAATCAGTCCCACTATCTTACAAAAATTATTTCAGTATGAAAAGAAGAAAAGGTAAACTCAAGTGGAAATCAAAACAAGTGCCATAGAGGCTTACATCTTAGTAGTGGCATTCTTTTACCTTCAAGTCTTAATGTTATTTGATTAGTAGAAGACACTTATGGATGTTTACATCCCATGACTGTTTACTCACTGAGCTATTTTTCTTGATGAGACAGAATATGTTGCTAAGAATGCGAGCACACATGATGAGGTCCTTTTGCTCTTGTAAATGCATATGGAGGTGATGCAGAACAACAGGCAGAAGTATGTATCGAGAATCTGAAAAGGAAAAAAGTAATTAGTGTCACTTCTTTCAGAGGTCTCACTGGAACATATTGCCTTCTTAAACAATATTAAAATATATAGTTTGTATTTTTAAAACCATATATGTATTTTCTTTAAAAATTAGCCAGTCAAATAGGCACCTCTGAATACTTCAGCATAAATGCATAAAAATATTTTAGGATTTAGTTAAGTACTTTTTAATCATTTGCAAATGTATGAATGAATGCATCTGGTTTCCCACATAGTGTCTTGTGCTCTCTAAGGTCTCTTAGTTTGGAGATCAGTAGTGGTTCTCTCCACCAACACAGTCCCCTCAGGCAGAATATAGATAAACCTATGGCATTTGTTAGCAAGAATATTCACCCACAGAAAGCTCTGGCTTCATTTCTTTTACTTGCTATATCTTTAAATGCTTTCATTTGAGCAACATCACATAGACTGATAAAACCTACTGGGAGTCTTATATCTAGTTTTTACAAGTCATTTAGTTTATAAAAATTTCATTTGGCCTACACACTTGACCCTGACCTCATTAACATGTTATATCCTACCGTTTCTAACTAGTACTCCTGTCTCTTTACTTAAAAGGCTAAAACAAAACAAAACAAAAATGTAAGCCTCTACAGTAAAAATGCACTGTTATCCCACCAATCCAGTTTAATTCTGTGTGGAAACCAAGCCCCAATGCAATATTTGGAAATTTTCCTTAGGATCCCAACTCAACAGAACCCAGAGAGTAACATTCAGAATTGTGGTATATTTTACTTTAAGAAAACCTAAGGGGGCAGCTAGGTGGCGCAGTGGATAGAGCTCTGGCCTTGGAGTCAGGAGGACCTGAATTCAAATTCAGCCTCAGACACTTGGCACTTACTAGCTGTGTGACCCTAGGCAAGTCACTTAACTCCGATTGCCTCACCAAAAAGAAAGAAAAGAAAAGAAAACCTAAGGAGAACTCAGACTTAGAGAGCAAATGAATTAGAAGGTGATTATTAATTAATATTACAGAATAACCCAGAGTTTGATGAAGTGACTGATTGCAGGGGTCTTTTAAATGGTGAACTTCCACAATTTAAATATTTGTCTAGAAACCAAAAATTATTTGAAAGAGAAGCTAGAAGCTCAAAGTGTCTGGAGTTACTGACAACGGCAATTTAATCAGAAAGTATGAAAATCATCTCTGAAATTGTTACTGGGTATTAATAATAATGAAGCTGATAATCAGAATAGCACACATTTATATAGCACTTTAGGGCTTACAAAAGACTTTCCCCACAGCAACACTGAGCACTAGGTAGTTTAATATTATTATATTCATTTTATAAATGTAAACAATGAAGCACAGAGGTAAAATCATTTACCCATGGTCACAGAGGTTGATAGACTAGTCCTTAACCCATTATTACTCTTTCCACTATACAACAAATATGATTTATGAAAATGTAATTTACATTCTAAAAACACAGCCATTGCAGAACATGAGTTAGAAAGGCAAAGAAAAATCTATTTGTGAAAAATAGTCAAAGCATATGATTACACTGCCTACAAATTTGTTGCTAGACCCCTTAAGGGCAGGGAATCGTTTTTATGCTCTTAGTGCCTACCACAGTGCCTGGTGCATAGAAAGAACTTAACAAATGCTTGCTTGCTTACTACTAATAGTAATAACATTTACATAGTGGTTTTAAACTTTGAATACTGTCTTTCTTTTATAAAAAAAAAAGGTCTTTATAAGTTTTCTACAGAATCAGAGAATACAATATTCAGGAGTTATCTAAGCAATTTAATAACAGAGTATGGAAGAGTTTCTTAAAGAACAGTTTCCTAAAGAACTATATAACATAACAGCATGTGGGCCATAGTTGCAGATCAGAATTTAAAACCTCCTCAGTCAACAGTAGCCAACTAACTATTGGATAAAGGCAAATGACAAATGGCACTCCAGCAACTGGTAAGCTGAGGGATAAGCCATACCTCTGGTAGCCTTCGAAAAGCAATTCACTCTTTATTTCTTCCCATGTGCCTCTTGGAAAGTATAGCAGGATGGGGAGGGGAGTTATATCCCCTAAATTCCTTAGGTAACGGCATTTTGTAGCAGAAGCACAAATTGAGGGAAGGGGCCGCAGCTGCAGGGTAGAGTTCAGTAAGTGAGGAGTCAAGAATCTGGCATGGAACTGGGATCCTGCTTAGGACAGGATGACACACCCTATAATAGAGACAAAGCAGCTAGGTGGCAGGGTGAATAGAATGCTGGAGTCAGAAAGACTCATCTCCCTGAGTTCACCTCAGTCTTCAGATACTTCTTAGCTGTGTGGGGCAAGTCACTTAACCCCATTTGCTTCAATTTCCTCATCCGTAAAATGAGCTGGAGAAGGAAATGTCAAACCACTCCAATACCTTCAACAAGAAAATCCCAAAGGAGGTCACAAGGAGTTGGATACAACTGCAACAACAATAACAACAGAACAGAGACTCCTATGGATCCCTACAGTATAAGTTCTATTTCTTTTCTGAAAAGCGATACCCCACGGCAGAATTACATAGCAGTACCAAAGGCCAAGATTTCAGCTGAGTCCAAAGCTAGAAACAATGGGGTCTTTAACTAAGTATCTGCTGATTCCAGGTTACAGGTTCTATTTCTTTCCTGAAGTACATAGCGGTACCCTGGACCAGGATTTCAGCTAGCCTGCAGCTGGAGATGGTAGAGATTATGGACAAGCAATGGAACTAAGGGTCTAGTATGGCAGATCAATTGCACCTAGCAAGGAGTAATGCAAAAACAGCACTAGGAGATATTAAGGGCTTGGAAACCCTTATAAACACATCTCTGGGCCACACACATTCTCTTGTTGTTCAGTCATGTCCAACACTTCACAACCCTGTGAACCATACTGTTCATGGAGTTTTCTTGGCAAAGATGCTCAACTAGTTTGCCATTTCCTTCTCCAGCGGATTACGGCAAAAAAAAGGTTAAGTGACTTGCCCAGGGTCATACAGCTAGTAAGTGTCCGAGGCCAGGTTTGAACTCAGGTTTCCCTAACTCCAGCCCCAGTATTTTATCCACTTAACTGCCTAGCTGCTGCCTACGCATTTCCTACACGTGTGCTTTTCCACTGTTGAAACCAATGGGTACACACTCCCCTCAATGGTGGATGCATTTATGAAAGAATGGACCCTGGGTTTACAGGAGAGATATTATGCTCCTTATTCTACCATTTTAGTAAATACTTTTGCCTTGAGCTAATTGAATCCTCTGGTATACATTGGTGTGGTTTCAGTAACGATAGTTTTGGGAGTACACACTCAAAGAGGATCTAGAACATGGTAGTTGTTTTTGTTGGGGGGTAGGGGGAGGGGCGAACCTATCCTATGAATGAAATTTGGGGGATAATTGAAGAGGGGTTCTAGTAGTTACTGAAAGTATTATTATCTTCATTTTATAGATTAGGTAAGTGAAGCTCAAAAAGGTTAAGTAATGTAGCTACTGAAAATAAGAAGTCGAATTTGAACCCAGGTTATCCTGACTCTAATTCCATTACTGCATCCATTCTATCACACTGGCTCTTGTCTTTCAATCACCAGGTATAGGGTCAACCAATGCAAATGACTGAATTAATGTGCATAGGTATTACCATGATCAGAAGCCTGGGTCATTAGTTATTCTGTCTTCATTTCCCAGTCTTTCTGAAGGGCAAATTAGCTGACTGGTTAAAATGCTAATACTTGCCTTTAAAATAATAAAAAAAAAAATCCCAAACTGACCAAGCAGGGAAAATGCAACTTAAGCAAGAATCTTTTCAAACACAGATTGGTGCAAATTAAAGGCTAAAACATGAAAAAAGTTTGCTATTCAGTTTAGAAGGTTCAATGCATCACCATTCAATCTCTTATTTGCCCATTCTGCTTACCCTCAGTCAAGGAAGCAATACTGACTACAGTATGCTAAGTGTGAATTTTAAAAGTTTCTCTCCTAAGTGACTCTCAGACAAAGACATAAGCTGATCTTTGCTTCCTCTAAGAATAGGACTCCGGCCAGGGATCCTATAAATCAGCATTTTGGCATGAGTAGGAGTGATATTAAAATGAGTCGTGTCCATATGGCCACCACAGCTCATCCTCACCAGACAGGGAATATAAATAAGTTGGATGCCAGCAAGACACCTCAGCAGCTGAAGCATGGCAATCTCACGTGGAGATGATTAGAAACAAGATGGGCAGAATGTTCTGCTGAAGCAGATAGAACTCAAGAAGGAAGGCCAAGCAAACACAGAGAAAGAAATTTTCCTGACTAAGGCAATCTAGGAGTAGATTAGAGAGAGCCATAATTAGGCATCAAGCCTCTCCAAAAATAGCTACAAAAGCTAAGGAAAGGATGGACACACTTCAAGTGTACTCCATTTAGACAGAACTACAAGTCACCAACTTTTCTTTCCAGTCATGTCCCCTATGTAGGAATTCCCTCACAGGGAAAAAGAATGGCAATACACAGTGTGACAAAGTAGATTGCCTGTGGAATCAGTCTTCCTACTTTATCTTGGGTATGCAGGATGGACAGCACAGTGTCTCCTCCCGCAAAAGGTTGTTCTCTAGGAAAGCCTCAATTTGTTCACATGAGTTCTGCTGAAATGCCCCTAAACCGTGGTTTGGGAGTCTATTATCTTCCCATTTGAAGACAGTCAGGGTAGGTCATGATAAAGAGGCTCATTATTTTTATGATGGCCAAATTTTTTTTTTTCCCATCTGGATGTGCTATGTCGGGAGCTGATTGTGAAATCAAGCTGAACAAACTGTGGTATATGAATACAATGGATTATTTACTGTACTATGAGAAAAGATGACAAAAAGATGATGATGAAGAGTTCAGTGAAATTTGGGGAGATGTTTATGAATGGAAGCAGAATGCAGTAAGCAAAACCGAGAACAATTAGCCCAACAATGCAAAAGAAAACAATGTTGAAAGACAGTAGAAATCTGACCAATGCAACAATCAATCTTTGTTCTAAAAAGACTTATGGTGAAACATAGCCCTCTTCTCTCAGTGAGGACATGGTAAGACTAATGAGTTTGAAATGGAGTATACATTGGAGTATATGGCTCGTATTGGTTTGTTTTGCTTAATTATAATCTTTGTTACATGGGGAGATTCTATTTGAGGGGAAAGAAGTCTTTGGGAAGTGATAGCAATATTTTTTAAAACATGTTTAAAAAAACCAACAGTCAATAATTTTTCAGATCACAAGGCCTGTAACAAATAGCATTCTTTTCATGTTGTTGTTTGTCCTTAATTCTCAAAGATGACCATGACATCAGGAAGATGATGCTATGACTTGCAAGTGAATAGGATTTAAGTGAAGGAGGGCTGTGCAAGGTCACCAGCCTCACTTTCTCCTCTGGAATCATCTGAGTCCAGTGGCAAGATGTAGATCAGAATGACTGGAGATAGCCCCCATTCTTTCCATGTACCACATGTGCAATGGTAGACCCAGCCAAGACATACCTAATTATACAGGGATTATAAAGGAAATATTCTGAGAATGAGATACCATCATTAAGAATGATAACAGTAGCAACTCCACCTTACAGAGGAAAAATACTTTCAAAGTGCTTACACAGACATTATCTTCCTAGAAAGGATTTTCATAAATGTCAGAGACTGAAGGGACATTAGAGATCATCTAATCCAGTCTCCTCACTTTGGAAGGAAACTGAGGCCTTCAGATATAGTGACTTGCTCAAGGCCATGAAATTATTCAGTCTACATAATTCTCACAACAACTCTGTTAAAGTAGCCCAAATGTCATGACCTCCATTTTACAGTTGAGGAAGCAGGCTCAGAGAGGCAATTGACTAAGTTCACATGGTTTGTAAATGGTAAAACAGGGGCTAAAACCCTAGATTAGAAGTTCAATGTTCTTTCCACTATACCAGTGGTGTCAAATTCAAATAAAATGGATCCCTGCCAGTTACATATTGACTTAGAAAACCACAAATTAACATGATATATGCTCTCTTGTGCTTTTACTTATTTAGTTGAATAATTTCCAATTCCATTTGGAAGTTTTGCCTGACACCTGGGAGGTGAATTTCACACTTCTGCTTACTGTACCATATTGCTAGAGGGATGAGTATTCTTTTCTCTTTCTCCTTCCCCAAAACACGATGGGTCTAAGGTTTATGCTCTTTTATACTGAACAGTATTTTTACAAATATGATAAATAGGATCAGAAAGCTTGCACAAAATGCTTTGAGAGTGACACAAAGCTCATGAATCGTTATTTCAAATGGAATCATCATTTCATCAGTTGAGATAGTTCTTCCACAGATGATGGTCATCACCTCTCCACCCCTAAGTAAATGGCCTGTATCAGTTGCCTTTGTTCAAAATGGTTCATGCAACCTGTCACTGGGCTGAAACTTGAAACCTTTTCAGCTTGCTAGGATCTGCCAGGGTTTGTTTTCTGCTGACATATCCTTCAAGAACCTAGGATCCCTTTCAGTTCACAGGGGAACATAAGGAGAACCATAGTAAGATATAAATGAACCAATTTATGAAAAAGTATGGTACTGACTTGTCAACTGTGATCTTATTGATTCTATGTACAGACTCAGAAATGACACTGGATATTCTATTTTTATTTTGGTTCCATTTTGTCTTCCCTAAGGAAAAAATTAAATATCATTTAGAGCATAAACATACATCTGCAAAACTAGTTACTTCAGTTTAGGCATCAGTGCTAACATGTGAGTTCAACATCATTTTTACTATTATATGGGAAAACCCTTAAAATAATTCAGAAACTTGGACTTGAGATAAGTTTTTGGCAAATGCTCTCAAGACTCTGCTAGTTGGAGACAACACGGCAGCCCTGAAGCAAGAGTTTTCCCAATATGGCAGAGCCCAATCAGAGGTTAGTATGATGTGAAAGGGATTGGTGATAAGTAGAAAGTATGCAAAGGAAATAATAAGGGTTTTCAAGGTCAAAACCTGACTGCTTTTAGTCAAAGCTTATTGTTGGACTAATGGAAAATATCTGTACACTCTTTAATACTCCTACATTCACACACATGCAAAGAGATGTACATGTACACACACACACACACACACACACATATACATTTTAAATTATCTTTTGCCTTTAACACCTCATTTGTTTCTAAATATACCCTCCTCTCACCTAGCCAGCTATCCTTTCAAAGAAAATTCTAAAAAGAATGAGAAAAAAATTCCACAAAATAAACAAATCACCTCTGTTTGACAGAATGCGCAATAGTCCATAAGCATAACTACCCCACCTCCCTATCTGTAGTAAAAGGTAGAAGGTATGTCTTTACCACTTTTCTCTAAAGCCAAACCTGGTCATTATAATTACACAGCATTTTCTCTGTGCTTTTTAACATTTTATAGCCAATATGAAAAAAAAAGTTTGCCAATTTATGTTTTGAAGTATATTTATCATTGTTACTTAATATTATCCCTAGCCATCACAGTCAGCACCATACGGGAAGCAGCTGGAGTGTCCCTAGTGTGGCTGCTTCAAGGCCCATCAGCCCCTTTAGCTAACATCTGGTTAGCAGCAAAGTTTTAAACCAAATCAGTTTTGGAAGTGCAAACAAAACTCTATAGCTCTTGCTGCAATAAAAATCGATAAAAATTGCACCTTAACCACAGTTCTCAGGAAAAACTACTAAGCACCCATCAAATGTAGTAAGCCTTTATTTTCAAAGCTGTTGCCAGAATAATAGATACCACCCACCAAACATCCTTCTGGCATGTTATGGCACAGAACCAGGGGAGCCCATTAATTTATGGGAAGTAACTCTGGAATGTACTTTCAACATAACCTTTACAAATTTACCCCAGTCTCAAAGAAAGTTGCACAGTCTGGTAGCAAGAATTGGTGGCTTTATTGATGCAAAACAATAAAACCCTTTTTATACTTTCTTAAGAATTTTTTCCCACATTGGGAAGATTAAAAAAAAAAACTAATATGACTTTTTAGGCTTTGGGAATTTTTTTTAATGCAAGCTTCTTATCAATAGCATATGTTTAGTATGTATAGTGAATCCTTAAGTCTACTTCTGTGTATTAGCTTGATCAATCACCTAATTATTCAGAAGCTGAACAGACACACAGGACTTTTACTTAACAAGAAAATAGCTTAGCTGCACCTGCAGATTGCTGCTAAAGTAATCACCAAGCATCAAGCAGCGTAAACAAAACAGAAATAAATGTGAAGATCCTAGTACTAACAGACTGATCTTGCAGAGGTTGTGAGTCTAATATCCAAGTCTTTGCCAGGCCCTTATCGTATCATGGCTGGGTTATCATAACCTTCTCCTTGATCATCTCCCTACCCACACTTCTAACCAATCCCTACCATCCAATATCTTCTGAGTGCTGCTGCCAAAGCTGTCAAGTCACCAGGCTGACCCTGCCAATCTCCTCCTTAAAAAGGCTGTAAATGCTGCAGATTAACTTCCAAGATCCCTACATTAGGTTTTGGAGCCCTTTATCTGTATGCTCAAGGCTTCTTTGGTCTTCTCTCACGCCCAGGAAGTACCTCCCTGGATTTATCTCAAAGGAGAGAGATAAAATTTCCAGAAATTCTGAAACCATCTACAAATACCTACTTAGCTCTTTTGGAGTATAGGAATGGCAGGGAAGATGATTGGAAATTTGTACAAAAATAAAAATGTAGACAGTGCTTTTTAGTACCCTTCTGAATTTAACAAGATTCAAATGAAATGAATGAGATTAACCATGAACAAAAGAAAACAAACTGAAAAAAATGATGGCCAAACATGAATGACAATCCTAAGCTTGCTAAAGCTTGTCCTGTAAGCCTACAATGCCTCTTCAAAATCTAATCAGCAAACTATCAATGTAAAGTATAGCTGATGAGTTAAACTGTAATTTAATTAATTGTAACAGGTAAACTGTCAGATGATGTCGTAAAGTGATTTTGCTGACTGAGAAATAATATTGAAAATAGTGAGTAAAAAAATTTGTCAGTAATTGTCCAGTATTGTCCAAGGGAGAAAAAGACTAGAGCTGATAGACAGGTGCATTCTGCTATACTGTAAAGAGAAGCAGTGTGGTAATACTGGATTTGGCACCTGGGAATTTGGGCTCCCTAATCATTACTGGTATAACCATGGGAAAGTTGTATTAGGAAGGTATGATTCATATCTTCCATCTGGCTGGAAGCCCTTCATTTTCTCTAAGCTCCCTTATAGTTCTAATTCTATGAGCCTGATTAACTATTTCAGCTCCAATATGAAAGCATCTGTACTGCTCAGTATGGAACCACCAACCACTATTTCTCCCTTCCTAGAGGTATTACTTGGATTCTTCTTACTTGTGAGGGTCTATATACTGAACATGAGCTTCTGTTGTTTCATCAGAGAGAAGCCAGCTTCACTCTCCACCAAGAGAAGACTGCATGCTTGTTGTATTGCTCCAGTGGGAGGGTCTCATCTCTGTTCCACTCTTCCATTTACTAAATTAAAGAACTAATACTGGCTCTGAGTCCTACCTGCCCCTATGGAATCTTTTCTTGCTGGCTTCTTCCCTAGATTATTTCTTTGCTTTTCAATTAATTTTCTTTTTTATTATGAAATTAGAAATCAATAAACACCAACATTTCCATATATGAAGAACATGAAAGAGGTCTTGTATAGTTTAAAAATATGTGTGTATGTGTTTATATAAGTCACATATATTACATACATATGCATATATATTATATAAAATCTAACAAAGTGGTAACAACTGTGCTCTAATTTTTCTGTTCCCTATTGCACTATTTTTCTTTTGTGCAGTTTTTAAAAAATCTTGTTGATACTGGTTTTTTTTCCAGCTAATCAATCTATTGTTCCCCACTAGCCTACCCTATTTGCCCCTCTGTGAAATGGGGATAATAATAGCACAAACCTCCTAGGATTGGTGTGAGGACCAAATGAGATAATATTTGTAAAGCACCTAGCATAGTGCCTGGCCCATAGCAGGTAATTAATAGTTTATTCCTTTCCCTTTCCCTCTCCCTCTCCCCGCCTCCCCCCAGAATGAAGTCTTAACAAATATGGATAGTCCAGGAGGAAAAAAAAAATATCAATTCATTGGCTATGTCTGAGAATGTATAACTCATTCTGAATCTCTAGTCCATTACTTCATTTTTTCTACCTTATTTAGGAACCTTTTATCCTCTCCAAGGGATAAAGGACTTAGGACACCAGATTACATTTGTAAAATTTAAGTGGTAACTTAGGCTGAAGTTGTCTGTATTACCAGACAATAAGCTGTCTGAGGATAGGGATTTGTATTGGTAACCTCTTAGAAAAAAAAAAAATCTTGATTAAGGCCTAATGTTCTGCACATAGTAGGTGCTTTAGTGTGCTCATGTGTGTGCATGTGCATGTGTGTGTGTGTATTTGAAAGAATAACACATACTCTGCAAGTCACTAGAATAAATTTCTTGGTTTACTGTTATTTTGGACTCAAGATGAACTATTATAATCTGTTAGTAGACTAGAAAAACATTCCTGGAACTGTTTCAAAAATCATCTCTCATATTTTCTTTCTTCAAAAGTGCTGCTTTTATATGCCTCTTTAGCCCTGTTTGTCCACTTGCCAAACTTCTGGGCCATCCTGTGGGTCAAGCACTCCTTTGGTACGTAGTCACACACAGAGCACTCAGCAGTCTCTAACCTCTCACTGGCACTCAGTCTACAAAATAACAAAAAGCAACAGCTCAACTCATGATCAAAAGATAATAGCAATTATTTGTGTGACTGCTCAAGCAATGTGCTATTATTCAAAACGGTTAAACGGATACAAAAAAACATGGCGTATATCCAGGATCCCCAACTTCCCTAATAAAAAATCTACTTTCCTAGGAAAAGGACTGTTTTCATGAAATTAGTCCCAAAATGTTGATTTTAGAAAAAAATGAAACAAAAAAATCCCTATTCATTTTCTTTCTCTGTGTTTTACTGATGCCCTTTATTATACCAATTTCCTATTATTTTTTCTTCATAAGCTTTGAAAAAAAAATCTTACTTGATCCCTCATTCAAGTTTGAAAACGAAACTTTCAACACAAATATGCAAGTTTGCCACACAAATTCAGAATAAAGCGTGCGCTTAGAGTCCAAGATGTCATCATTATGGTTTATTCTTTCTGGAAACAGAAATGTTGCTAGTCATGCTTTTAACATGGATAAAAAATAATTTAGCTTCAATATTCCACATCAATGATGCTTTTCTGAACTGGGGTTTTCAGAATGTTTTTATAGGTTTCTGCTGACCTGTGAAAGCAAGACACGATGAGTTTTCTAGAGAGTTTGTTTCACCCTAGAGAATTATCATCTTACCGGGGTTAGTATATAGCTGGCTTTCCACTGTTTTTCCAATACACTGAAGCTTCACAGCTTGAAGCGAGTCATCCACATGCATGATTGTTGGCAGACTGCCCAGAGTATCATGCACTAAGTTTGCTACCTCACGAACATCAAAGAGTTTCAACAGCTCAGAATACACTGCTGGGAAGGAGCTCAGGAACACAGCCTTAAAAAAATAAAAAAAAGAGGAAGGAAAAAGAATTAAAATTAACCTCAAATTACTACATGAAATGAGTTTTTAAATCTCAGTGTTCTGATGGATTATCTTAAGTATTTTAAATGATGGAGGGGGTGGTAGATTAGAGAAAATGTAGAGTACCTCAAAAAGAAGAGGTAAAATTATCGATTGTTAATTTTTTTAAGTGTAGTGGCTAGAACACCGAAAGAACTGGAAATTTGGGAAATTCACTGATAATGGTAGAAGGTTTGGGGAAAACCCAGCATCAGCAGGGGGCAGCACTGGGTTGTGGGAAGAGCACCCAACCAGAATACAGAGGATCTGGCTTCTATTTTTCAGCTCTGCCACTGACTAGAGGTGTGACCTTAGAGAAGGTCACTACAGTTATCCCTTCCACGTCACAACTTTCCCCATTGTGGTTTCCATATATCGAAGATTGGCATAAGAGATTAAAAGGGAATGTTTTTGAGGGTTTTGTGGAAGCCCCAGATGACACATGCAGGCCAGCAGACATCATAGAAAAAGTTTAGAAACTCAGGAATGCATAAAATATAGGTAAAGTATCATATAATACTAACTTATTTTGTCTTTTAATAACATAATAATTCAGATTTCTTCTCTGGCAGGGAGGACCAAAAGATTTTACATGGATTTTCCAGATCATGGGGGTACTGCACTCCTAACCCCCACGATATGGGAGGAGATAACTACTAATGTCTTACTACCTGGTACTTGTCCTGCCTCCCTGAAGAGTTTGTTGTGATGATGAAATGACATGACACATGAATGCACTTAGAACACCATGAAGTCCTATACAAACAAGGAATTATTATACTTTATCAAACTGGCTTCCTTTAAGAGCTAGTTAACTACACTCACAAAAAGTCCAGAAGCATGATTTAGGTGAGTAACCAATTCAAGTATACTTAATGCTACATTACGCTCTCCAACCTGTTATTACTAGTCTATATAACCTGGGGGAACTGATTTTAAAACTATAATTTGTCCCCATTAACTTCCTGGGGATGGGAGAGGTAGAGTTCCTACTGTCTATGTCCCTCTGATTGGAGGATGGGACCCAAAACTCCAAACTTCTATTTAAGGAAAGAGCTTGGCTCAGATGCGTCCTCACTTCTCACCTGGCTCTACTACTCTGGGGCTTCTCCATCATGCTCCAGGTTGAGTACCTTCTCCTCTAGACCCTAGTTTGACATCAGGCAGTTGTAGCAGTCACTGTAGACTGCCACAGGACAGTGAGGGAGCATGTAAGTACCACAGCATGCAGTTTGCCCTCGGCCCATGTAATCGGGGGCCAGAGTTCAAGAGATGAGGTGAAAAGGCAGCTCAGGGTTTCAGGAAGATAATCAAAACCATATTGACTCTGGTGAAATTCCTTCTACAACAGTGATGGGAATAAGCTGTCCAGCCACCAATAGCCTTTCTGGCAACCAGAAATGATGCTAATGCAAATCACAGTATCTTTTCAATTCAGATAGGAAAAAGTTGAAAATAAAGCAACTAAGTTCTGCTATTTAGGGCTGATGGAATGAAGAAAAAAAACTGTTCTAAATCACGACAGGTGCAGCTATAAGATGAAGCTAAATTATGTTTCTATGTAAAAATAAATAAACTGCAAACACCTTTCCCCCCTATTCAGCAGTTATCAAAAATTACCTGTGACTGAGACAAAGCTCCAGACCCTTTGCTTTCCTGGGAAAGGAAGAATCGTACTGACATGAGGAGCTCCTGAATGCAGCAGCGAAATTCTTCTTCATTTTGTCCACCAGTGGCAAGAGAAAACAACCTTCGAGATTGAACGATATACTTAAAAATATATTCCTGTGCCTAAAAGTGAAGGAAAAAAAAAAACACCTACATCAAAAGGAAACCCAGGCACCTTAACAAATGGCACAGCTCCCACTCCCCAAGAGATCATTCAAAAGAGTTTTTCAAATGAAAGAAGAGAGTAGACATTTATCAACCCTTGTTCTAAAAAATAAGGCCCAATAGATATTTTGAACCTTTTCATTTTAGGAAGGACTTTCCCCAACACTCCAATGAGATTAAAAAAAAAAAAAGAGGGATTACCAGAAACACTACATGATTCAGCCTGGCAGAGTTTACAGAATGCTGAATATGGACTCTGAAAGAACTGGGTTCAAATGTCTTTCCTGACATGCACACTAACTTCTGTCAGTCACTATTTCCTCATTGATAAAATGGAGATAATAATATTTGCAGTATTGACTTCAGAGTTGCTCTGAGACTCAAATGAATTGACATACAAAAAGCACTTTACAAATTTTAAAATTCTAAGCAAATGTCAGCAATTATTATTATTAGAAAAACCAATTTTTTCAATTGAATTTTATTTGGAAATATGAACATCAAAAGGGAATAGATAACATGAACATTAGTTTGGAATATATTTAACAAAGAGATGTTAACCTTCCATAAATGATTTTATCCTCATTACATTTTTATTTAAGTCTTGGGCTTTTTGTTCAATACTCCTAAAGTAATTTAATAATGTTGCACAATAATTACTTTACAAAATGTTAATGCCCTTTGGCCTTCTCTTCTAATATCAGACAGTACAATATGAATAGGAATAACACCTTGTTTTAATTTGGATGTCAATTTTTAGACAACCAAAAAGCTTTCAAGATTTTATTTCTTTATTTAAAGAAAAAGGATTTTCCCAACATGGAAGTTAATGGGGACAAAGGAAGGAGTTGTCTTTTGCATTTTTAATTGAACAAACCCTAAGGTACACAATTAATAAGTGAACTGTGTGAGTTTATATCCAGACATTCCAATGGAATGATTGATAATCACAAATCTTCTGGTCCTCTTTATCCTCACTGATTCATCCTATCTGATGTGAAAATTTTGAGTATAATAATTCCAATATGGTTCCAGCAGAGGAAGTTGGTGCCATGATTGAAGAAATAGGATCTTAATACACCTCTGTACAGTATGTGGGCACCACCACTTTCTTTAGTTCTTCCTCCCCACTAATCCAAAATAATCGGCAGATTCTGAGAAAAGTATGAAGAAATAAAAGCTCAAAGAAGATATAAAATTCTTACCTCTCTGGGGGAGCCATAATTTCAAAATCCCAAAATTAAATGCCACAAGCATGAACTTTATTAATCTATCACCATCAGTCCCTTTGCATAAAGGGAAAAACTCTGTTTAGGGCATTTGTTAGTTGTGCTGTATTTACCTTTAGAACTTCCTGGATATGTTCCTGTCTCTCTGCTTCTGTTATTCTGTCCACATACCACTTGAGAACTTTTATAAGATCTCTAAAAATAGAGGGAAAATAGGCAGTGAATGGATTTTTCCTAATTCTCATAATAATTAATAATCAATGTAAAATTCAAATACCCAAATTAAATATCTACTGTGATTGTTGGAAGGATTCTTTTCTTGTCAGGAATATCACTAATTGATGACTGTGGATGATTATAGGTCTTAACAGACCCTTAATTTTAGATCTGTCATGTTGCCAATGAGTAATAACCTCAATTTCCCCTACCTAACTCTGCAACATCATCATTTCTTCTAAAGCCGGAGAGGAAAAACTCTGCCTTAGCCTCTCCCCCCCACATGGATTTTCTTTATGCCCTCAATTTATATTATTTTTTTAAACATTGCTTTCAAAACAATTATAGTCACATGGGACAATGGAAAGAATGCTAGATTTGCTTAGCAAGGACTTGAATTTGATTCCCAACTCTGTAACCTGTGCAAACTTAGCCTAATCAACTTGACCACTCTGGGTCTCAGTTTCCTAATTTATAAAAATGAGAGAGGCAGACCGCTAAGGTTCTTTCCAATTTTAGACTTTTGGCCATTTTCATGGATAGATTTTTACAGCTTTCATGCTCTAAACCACATGGATGCTGCAATTACTTTGCCCTGTGTCACTCCAATAACTTAAGAGTCCTCCATTATCACTAAGTGCTCAGGGGCTGAATTTGATATCTTACTTGCTATGGAACCTGTTGCCATATATAGAGGCATTGCCTATTTTTCTACTCAACTGAGTCATTTGGGAAAAGCAAAAACAAACAAACAAACAACAATTAGCCTCACAATCTCTGAGTACTGAGATCCCCGGACTCTTATTGCCAGGACCCTATCCGGGACTAAGTCCTCACATACCAGGTGATCCAAGAGCCAAATGCATCTTCCATATGGAGGGTATCTTGTCCTTGGTTACATACTCCCTGCAGGTGGGCCTCTCCACTTATGCCCTTTACATGTGACCATTTTTATCATTTATGTGTGGTGTATTTGTGGAAGAGTATACCCCAGATTTATGGGGGAAATATTTTTGTGCTACTTTTATTACTATGCCTTTTCAGTAAATATCTTTCTTTGAGCCAACTGTGCCCTCTGGCTGCCTATTAAAGGTAAAAATATCAGTGAGAGCTCATGAGCTACAATTTTAGGGATGTAGTTGCACAAAGTACATTCAATATGGGGTAGCCATCCTGTGGGGGACCCATCCTAAATGTTGTGGGACTGGGAGGAGCTTGGGTGTTAAAACTGCCATTTTGGGATAAAACAAAAGAACTGGCATTGAATGTGAGTAAAGTCATACTCCTAGGAATGTAATCATCAGGGATTTACTAACCAATCTTCTTGCTGATGCACCTTTCTTTTCCTCACAGATGAGATTAAAAAAAAAAAAAACTGACCCTTTCCTCCACAACCTCAAGATCCCTGAGGGTAGAATTTTCAGTCATCTGCTATTTCATTCAACCTATGGCTAACAAAGTCCCACCTTTTCCTCCTTTAATCCCTGTGGTTTGGAGTCACCATATGCCAAAGCTAAAACTCCATCCTTCCTCAGTTACTACTCGATCAGGGCCCTCTACCTCAAACTCATCTCTCCAGATTCCCTATTCTCTGTTCCTCAGTCCCACTACACTAGTTGGATCCCACTGATCTATCATTAACACATTTCCCTTTGTCCTATCTCCCTGTCATACATTTTCCATCTCATAATATTCATGGAAAACTGGCCCTCTCCAGATGTACCAACAGCCCTGGTCAACCTTTCGCTACAGGACACCTCTTCTCTCTTCTCTGCCTCATCCACATGCCAACATACTGGGCCAAGAATAGTAGTAAATATATTTCTCGGTTTTCACTGCCAATTCCACCCCAACTCTTCTTGCTATCCTTTAGCAAACTCCCCACCTTTGAGGTCTCCACTGTCTATATCATTCAGTACAGATCCTTGCTACATTTATCTATTGGCCTTCAGGTTATCCTATCTCTATTCTCAAGAAGACTCAATACTTTGCTCATTGTCTTCCTCTCTCCCTCAATACTTCTGACTTCATAATTGTAGACTTAAATTTATGTATGTTGATGTCCCTTCTAACAACCTGGTTTCCCAGTTTATCAATCTTGTCAACTCCCATGACCTATATCTTTAATCCACCTCATCCACCCCTATAGGAATGGTCAAACTTTTATCTTACCATGACCTATAATAATAACACTACCTCCATGATCCAAATTCTGAAATCCCTCTCATGGACCAGGATCTCCTGTTCTTATATCCTTTACTCCTCCTAAACCTGTTTTTAATCCTCACAATAATCTCTAGTCTAATCTTAATTGGGCCCTCATTGACGCAATAACCATTTTTTCTTCTTTGAATGGCTTTCTATAATACTTACTATACTGATTATCCAAATGTCCTATGATCTCTGCATGCCCCTGGAACAACCTTCCCCTGTTCACTTTTAGGAGAAAGACTGCCTCCTATTTGACCAATAAAAGAAAGGGTCTTTCTATCATGAGCACTTTCACTGTCCTTGGTCTACACCTTAAAACCATTCTATATCACTCTACTCCCTATTCCTTTGCTTCAGTTTCTTTCTTCTATTTTTCCCTTGAGCTCTTTCTCCCCTCTTCTTTGAGACACTATCCTCAAACACCTCAATCCATATATGCAACCTTCAAACTCCTATATTTCTCTTGAGGCCACCACCATCCTTCTCCTTGACCAGGTTCCTAACCTAAAAGTCATTCTTGATTTTTTTTCTCTCACACATACCAATATCCAATCACTTGCCAAGGCTGGTCAATTCTACCTCCACATCATTACTCCAATCCGTCCCCATCTTTTAACACTGCCACTATCCTAGTTCAGCTCCCATCACTTCTCTCTTGGTACATTACAATGGTCTAACTGGACTTCCAATTTCTCCTCTCTCCAATCCATCCTTCACATCACTGCCAAAGTTTTCCTAAAGCAAAGGTCTCACTGCTATCCATCTGCTCAAGAATCTTCAATGGTTCCCTGGAACATCTGGGATAAAACACCAATGCCTCTGTTTTGAATTAAAACTCTCCACCAACTATTTCCCTTTACAGAGCTATTACAAAAAGCATCCCTTTATACTATGTGTCCTAGACAAATCGGCTCTTGACCAAACTCAGGTGTCTATGTCCCATCTCTGTGCTATTGAACAGGGTGTTTCCCATAACTGGAATGTTCTTCCTCCTCACCTCTGCTTCTTAGAAGCTTAGCTTCCTTCCAGGACCAGCTTATTCCCTCCTATCTGGAAGTCTTTCCTGATCTGCCTCTGTTAAGATTTTCTCCTCCCTTTAAATTCACTTATATGTATTTGTGTACATGTTGTACCTAGCAGTAATGTACCTAGCATGTTGTACATAGCAGAAGCATCTTGAGTTTCCCATTTTTGTTTTGTGATATCTGCCACAGTGTCTTCCACATAGAAATGAATTAATGAATGCTTATCAAATTGAATTTGACAGTAACGCGTCACTCATATCTTTTGCTCTCTGCCTTCAAACCTGGGCTTACTTTATTTCCTATGCCTGGCAAGTCTTCCTTATGTCTAAATCTGATAAAATTTTACCCATCCTATGAGACTTAGCTCAAACTACAATTACTCCATGAAGCCTTCCATTATACCCTCAGGCCACACACTTTTCTAATGTTTACTGAAAGGGCAAATTAGGTGCCTTAGGAGCATGAATTTCAGTTCAATTTAACAATTAAGGGGATAACTTCTAGTAGAAAAACTTGATAGATAGCCTTATAATAAGTGGCCCAGTCCTAGGATGCATTCCTAAAAAAGAGATGTACCCTAGAAACTGTTTGGGATTAACAGTGAAATCAAGAGGCATTAAATAAGTGTGTATATGTCTGTGTACGTGAGGCACAGTAAAGAGGACAAAATTTTTCCCAAATGCATTTATTTCCTCCATGACTTCAAAAAAGCACATTGTAGATTTATAGGAATATTGGGCTTGATGCCAAAGAGTGCTCTCACTCTTTATCACAGAATTCTAATTGTGCATAGAGAGTTAATTTCCACAGAACAAAATGTTTTGTCCAAAGATACAATTTTGGCCAAAGACATAATTCTGTTTTATTAAGGTCTCTGAAAATTATTTTTCACCTTGAGCTGGGGCAGTCACAGGATTATAGATTTGGAGAAAAAAGGGACCTTAGAGGCTGTTAGACCAATTCCTTCATTTTATACCTAAGGAACTGGTGGCCCACATCATTTTGGTGATTTTCTGAAGGTAACACAGGTTAAGGAGGAAGAGTCAGGATTTGAACCTGGGTCCTCTGACCCCAAATCCAGTGCTCTTTCTGCTTGATCAACACGGCTTCTCTAGTCTCAAGAGAATGCATGGGTCACATAGTCATTAGAAAGGTCAATCTCTTCCCTCTCAGTGAGAAGTGAATAAATGGAGATGCCCATAGGGCAGACAGCTGCTGAGGGGGCTATTTTTAAGACAAGGTGTTCCAGGGAGCTTTGACCACCTACAGTTTCACAAGATTCCATGGTACTTATTTGTCTGGTTAGGAATGATTGGTCCACTACTTCTCTAGCCAATCTGAAATGCAGGTAATTACACTCCTGCTCTCTAAATTCCAATTCCAATTTGTGCTTAGGCAGGATGGTAGAGCTGTGAGAACACCACTGACCTCTTTCCTGATGCTGTTGCATTTCATCCTGGGCATAAAATCACACTGACAGTAGAGCAAGCCATTGCCCATCGATTCAATTACACACAAAAATAACTCGCCTCATGTAAACATTAGAGTAGCAAATTTCAACACATAAGCCAGGAAATGGCCAAACCAAAGGCGCTCATGTGCCATTCAGAGTATTCGCATTTGCAATGTGTATTATTTCTTTTTGGAAACAAAAATGTGCTGTATACCCCATAAGGCAGCACAATAAAAACAAAACACTCTGAATGTTATTTTGATGCATAATTTGAACTGGCAGTACATGTGTATGCTAAGAAACTGGGAAGTAACAGGTAAAATCTAGGTCAGATGGGTGCATGTCTTATAGTTGCATTAAGGCAGTGCTAAGAAGGTCAGGCTAAAGCCTACTCCCTACTTTTTTTCCCCTTCTTTCTTTCCTTGCTGCTTTCCTCCCTCCGTCTCCTTCATTCCTATGTTCTTTCCTTTCTTTTCTTCTTCCTTTCACTTGAACTGATGAATTTCAAATTCTGAGTAGAAGATAATGACTTCTAATTTACAATTATCCTTCTGTAGCAGGGTGGGTGAAGCAAAGATTTGAGAGTTAAGAATTTTGGCTTTGGTTCAAATCTCTTAGGTAGTGTATGTGTGCTTAGAGTGTCAGGTCTGAAGTAAGGAAGACTCATCTTCCCAAGTTCAAATCTGCTCTCAGATGCTTCCTAGCTGTGTGACTCTGGACAAGTCACTTAACCCTTAGTTCCTCTTCTGCAAAATGAGCTGGTGAAGGAAAAGGCAAACCACTCCAGTATCTCTGCCAAGAAAACCTCAAATGGGATCACTAAGAGTTGGACACGACTAAAAAAACGACTGAACAACACTGCAAGTAAAGCTTTAAGTTGTATTAAAAATCAAACAAACATTGCACTCTGAGTCAAAAGTCCTAGATTTGAGCCCCAGATATTCCATATTAGCTGTGTGCCTCAGGTTAATCATGTCACCTCTCACAGTCTCAGGTTCCTCATCTGTAAAATGGGAAAGGTTCAGACTAGATGTCTTTAACGTAACATTTAGCCCCAACAACCTAGCAACTCGTGATTTTGTGGCTAGGCTAGACATTGAAGGAGACATATGCTATTTGCTAGTAATTATCCAGTGAGATAGTGAGGGCAGAGGTGGCAAAGATACAACAACTTTTCTTTGGAATCTGTTTTATTGTGTGCTGTAATTTTTAACTGAATGAGGAGCAAGAAGCAGTCTTCACAGCTAACTAATTTACTTTAGCATATATGACAGAGAAGGTAGTTTTTCCTCTTGAAGTTAGTCAATATTTCAAAACTGAAAATGAATGTAATTTCTCATGGTCAAGGAGAAAAAAAATGAGCCACCTTAGACTGTAAGGTGATGAATGAAAAATTAAAAGAGATAACGTTTAATCCTTTAGTTTCATATTAAGTTCAAGACTATAATTTAGGAAGCTGTTTTTTCCCTTGGGAATTTAAATAAGATGCAACCAGATTTTTTCATGTTGTAGTTGTTTTAAATTAGACTCAGACTCTGGGAATGTTACATGTGTTGTCCTTCATTTCTTCCTATGCCTACCTTTTAAATTTATATCCATGTTAGAAAGACTGAAAAAAGGGAAGCCAATTAAAAGATAAAAGACCTTACCTATATGCAAGTGCCCCAGCAAAATGACTTTCAATGTAAGTGTCCATTACGGGTTTGAAATGATGAAATTTGCTATCTTGCAGCAAGTTTATTATGTGAACCTAAAAGAAAATTGAGCCTTATTAAATTGATGCAAATCAAGTTCCTTTTGTTACCTGTAATTGAACTGTTATGCTCTCAATTTCATATTTCTGAAATGCTTTTATAACAATCATAACTGAGAGGCAAAATGATTAATATGCAATTAAGGACAAATTTATACTCACCAAAGAATCAAACACCTTTGACCCATATTTTTGAGAATTTTCATCTAAAATTCCAAATAAGGTGTCCAGGGTATCTTGCAGAAACTGTTTGCAGATAAAAATAAAATTCATAAAATGTCATTTTGTCCTTTTTGGTCTCCTCCACACCCTTTTCATAGATTTTTTTTTTTCGGGGAAGAGTTTACCTTTACTATCTCTGAGCCATCAATTTCTTTTATTTTGGAGAGGCAGCCTGTTATCTTGTCTGGATGAGTTCTCCATTTTAGAAGATCAAGCATATCTCCTATACAAAAATAAAAGGATGATAAATCATCACAGGAGACCTTAGTCTCTTCAACTGAAACACTGAACTGTTAAAAACCTGAAACCCCAAATAAGCCACAACCAAACACAACCAAACACAGAAACCCATGTGATACTGTTGTCAAGTCTAACTAGAAGCCTGTTAACACATCCCCATTCTAGGACTAGGAGCTTTGTATCAAGAGCCAAGTAACCAATATCATTCAGTGGAAATGGTTCTCACATTCATGGGCACATCAATTCACTGACCACACCTGTGTTTGTATAGGGAGTAGGAACAGTTCTAGCCTCGCCTGCGTGAATAAGTCAGTATTTGGAGAGCTAGATTATAGTGGAGTCCAGGCCATTCTGTTGCTACAATTCCTTTATCAATCGAGTGAATAATTTTTTCCCTGATCTTCTGGCCCTCTCTGGTGACAGCAAGGCAACCTGGTGGTTGATAATATGAAGTCAGAAGTTTAAAACACACATGCACACCACATATGCATGCACACATACGCATGCACACAATATATCTGAGATTTAATATAAATGCACAGCATGCAACAGAAATGTGGAAATACTACGGTATGACTGGCTGATCTTGCAACAGCCATGAGGGGGGAGAAAACTATTTTAGCATTCAGCAAACAGCAAAGAAAGGTTCACAGAGCATACATGAGGGATTTGCTAGGATTAAAAAAAACAAAACCCATATATAACTGAGAAATTTACTTCAAAGCATTTGTTTCAGGAGAAATCTCTCCTTGAGAGCCAGAAGGATATCACTAAGAAAAGGGGGAAAAATCTGAAGGAGTAGTTAAGGTTGAATAGGAAATTACATGTAGTGAACAGAAAGAATAAAAAACAAATATCTCAGGGAGACATCATGGGAAATAGACATGAGCTCAAGCAGTTAGATGGAAAAATGTAGAAAACATGAACAACTTCACAATGAGTTAAAAGCCTATAAATCTGATACCCTTAACAGAGAAAGAGAGGCAAAAATCCCCCAGGGATACAAAGGAGTTGGGCAAACCTATTCATTCCCTAAATTACTATATTTTAAAGAAGAGGTTTATGAGTTTTCCGTAACTCCAAAGTATTTGAGCTATATTTTCAATGTCCACATCTGAATGAACAATCCTGGGGTTTTGACCTAAAACTATCCTTATAATTACAAACAAATCATCATATTTCAAGTATTTTTTATTTTCATAACATACAAGAGTGCTAAAGCTGCAAAAACAGACGATTTGTTTTTCCACTACTCTGCTGTCTCCTTCCATTCCCTTTATGTTACCTTCAACATTTGACCCCACTTCTGGCTAAGTATTCCACAGTTATATTCCTTTACTCTTCTTTCCTTCTCTCTCTCTCTCTCTTTCTCTCTCTCTCTCTCTTTTCTTTTTCCTCTGTGCCTTGTATGTACTACCAACACCTCTTCCTCATCAGTTGAGGTCTGTCCTAGACAACCCAGATATTCTGTGGAAGTATGCTCCATGTAGGTGGGGTGTGGGCCAGCCAGTGCCTGGCATATAGCACTTAATAAATATTTGCTGACTACGATGGTTATAAGGGTAACGTTGGAGGGAGGAGTAGAAAGGCTGAAGTGTGATTGTCTCTTACAGGGATGGAAATAAAATGTCAAAAGTGGTAAGTGCATCCAGGGACACTTGCAAAGGTATTTATAATGACCATAAATTCATAGTCTCTAAAAACAGAAAAACAACAACACAGAAAATCATCTTTTGGGGCCAAAGGGAGGGATAGAAGGGAAAATTGGAGGATAATGACAGTGACACAAGAAAAAAAGTATCAATAAGACATTTTTGGAAAAAAATTACAGAAATAAATTCCTGAAGGGATACAAACAGGACAGTTTTATTCTTACCATGCTAAACTTATTATACACTAAAAACATTTATATGTAAAAGAAGCTCACAGACTCAAAAATAATCCTCTTTTCTGTCCTTTGTATGTTAAAATGTTTGTGTTTGATAAATAGATAATAAAAATATTTTTTTTTTAAAAAGAAAATAATCTAGTCCAGTTCCGTCTGTTTACAGAGAAGGAAAGGATGCTTAGCAAGTGTTAGGACCAGGACATGAACTTCAGTCTCTTTCCGCCATATCACAATGAAGTAGGATACTAATGGAATGTTCAATTAAGCAGCATTTTAAAAAAAAAATGGTAGTTATTTTACATGACATGTGCAGAGCGTATGAGACTTGCACCTAAGCCAATATTCAAAAATCCCTGATCTCTGCTTCAGTGACTCTGTCACAGGATATCTGTGAACTAGATGTCATGATCTACCACTCCAAATTTGAAATTCATCAGTTCAATTCAATCAGCAATGATTAATACTTTCATTGCAATACATACTAGACAGGATAGAAAAAAACAAAACAAAACAAAATTATTATGGGGTCCTTGCTCTCAACGTACTCATAATCTTCATTTATAATCAAGTCAACTAGGTGGCATACTAGATAGAGCGCTGGCCTTGGAATCAGGAAGACCTGAGCTCGAATTCAGCACCAGACACTTATGAGTTAGGTGACCCGGGACAATTGGCTTTAATCTGTCTTAGCCTCATTTGTAAAAAAGGGATAGTAATAGCACTGACCTCGGAGAGTTGTGATGCAGATCAAATGAGATCATTTATGTAAAGTGCTTTGCAAACATGTATGTGGTGTAAAGATGTTAACTATTCTTCTTGCTGGAAGAACAGAAACCACATCTAGCATACTTCCAGGGCTCTTGAAATTTCACTAAGCTTTCCATAATAGTGCCAAGATATTACATTTATTGGAAAACCTACACGACTAAGAGCATGTACTTCTATCTTAATTTGCAGAATAGTTATCTATGTACATGCTGACCAACTGTCACCAACAGGTAGATAAGCCTCAAAACCCTGGAAGTGGCACAGCACTGGTCCTGTTGTCAGTCCAGTTCCTGCAAAAATTATCTGGGGAACCAATTCATGAGGAAAAGTAGTCAGCTGTCCTTACCAACTGCCAACCAATTCCTAGCTGTAGGTCTGCTAAGCCAACCTTGCTGAGTTAGCAGAGTACACAGAGGAAAAGACAGAAGCAGCACAAGCCACTATCACCTCAACAACCACCTACCCTTAGGAGTGGTAGTGCCCTCCAAACCACTTTCTCCACTTCCATCCTGAGTCCCGAAGTCATCACTGAAGACAGCTATTACTGCGGAGAAGGGCCCTAGTTTCCTCTCCCTCATCAACACCAAATGCTAAATAATTGCCAGTGATAGAAGGCAAACCCAAAAGCCCTGGGAGTAGCAGCACCTCTATCCCCCCCCCACCCCACCAAAAAAAGCATTGCTCTGCTTCTAGTCCAGAATCTATCCCACCATCCAAGGAAGCAACTTCCGTGGAGATGTGACCTGGCAAATGTAGGTGCCACCACTCCTGAAGGCCCAGAAAAGAATTTTCTTGCCTTTAAAGTCCCTGGCACTGTCAAATGGCTCTACATCAGAAAACTATGGTTTTATCTGTAGAAATGACATTAAAGATGATATGTTGCCATTTGTACCCAGGGATCATGACACTTTTCCATCTGACTTGCAGCTGAAACCTTCTATACATAGTCTTCTCCATAAGAATGTGATCTCCTTGAGATCAAATGAAATGATATTCATAGCACTCTTAGCACAGTATCAGACACACAGTAGGTGCTATACAAATGCTTATCCCCTCCCTCTGCCTTCCTTTCCTTGGGAGTAATGTCTGTCTTAATTTTTCATTTATATCCCCAGTGATTAACATAGTGATTTGAACACAGAAATCATTGGCAAATGCTTTTTCATTCATTCATTCACATTATTCCATCATTGCTCCTATGAGACTGTAAGCATCTACAGTCAGGAGGCATACTTCAGTTATCTTTCTATCTCCCCCTACACCTAGTACATGGACATAATAAATGCTTAATAAGATGTCTACTTGGGATTTACTATTATAAATTAGATTCATTTATTTCCCAAACATAGTAGGATTAAATGTGAAATTGTTTCATGATAACATTATTCCTATTCCTATCGTTTTAATGGTATTAAATGAAACAGAGAGTGGCATTGGGGTATACATTCTGCAAGATCACCTTCCTTCCCCCTTTTTCTATTCAAAATGTATTACTAATCTCCTGCTTATTTTCAGCTGGATGTCTTCTTAAATGGACAAGTTCAATTAAGGTCAAAAATGATAATTTAGCATTTGTAAGGCTTCAATTATACTAAAAATACTGTATTAAAAATTGACTCAGCCTTCGACAGAGGCAGGCATCCAATATTTTAATCCCACATATCCTATATTATATTTATATCAAGCTGTAAATATTGTGTTCCTCTTACAAAATGCAGGTGTTAATTATCAGCCCCTGGTGCTCAGTATCTGTCTAAAATGCTAACATTAAGATTCTCTTCCTAGAAGTAATCACATATAACCTTAGTTCATTTATGGTAGAGAACTGATTATTGGTGAAGGTATTTCTAAAAATCACCAAAATGTATAAGGTTAGAAGTACTTTATAACACTTTACTGGGGGAGGTGGTGTAATCTAATTAAATGCCAACTCGGCTTATGGGACAGGCACATGTCTAATCTACCCAAGATGAACATATATCCTTTGATGGATGAAGTAGATAAAAGGGTGATTTCACCCTGTAACCTTCACATGGGCAGACTGATGGCCCTCATAAAAATTCATGAGAAATGGTAAGTGTTCTGCACTTATTTACAAAGTTGCACCAGTGGAGATTTTAGTTAATTGGTGATAAACCCTGAAAGGCATCATGGCATCTTAGATAAAGGGTTAGCCTTGGAGCTAGCAAGACCTGTATTCGAGTTGTCTCTCTGACACATAGAGTTATGTAACACATCAAATCTTAGGGCTCCAGGCAGCTCTAGAGCATTTTAAATTACAGATGAATTGAAAGAGACAGACAGACAGCAGGCACTTTTCAAGTTCAATGGAAATAAAACATGCAGCAGATCTGGAGAGAAACTAATAAAAAATGTAGAAAACTATTGAAAATTCAACTTGTATACATATATTCTGTGCTGAAATGGAAAGGCAATTTGAAGTTGTTCAATACCACAGCATTATTTTTCATCACCCATACCCTCTACCCTGCCAAACAGACAAACCTTTTTTTATTATTATAAATGATGGATCATGGAACAGGGAAAAAATCAAAAGAAAAAACACAAATACTTGTACACAGGAATATTTTTTGTGAAACTGTATCTTACAATATGTGGGTTGTTTTGTCAACATAATGAATCTGCCTTATTAGTCTGCCATTTGAGATGCAGGTCAGACATGAAAAGCTCAAAAAAACAATTCATTTACCTCCTTGAGTATAGACATTGTTTTCATAATGATCTACCAAGAAGATGGGCTTGCTTTATTAATCATAACTTGCTAAACAATCAATGACATAAAAAATAACGTTAAAACAGAAAAGCTATATCCATCTAATTAAACAAAACCAGCCTTTTATTCAGAAACCTGCAATAAGCACTGGATAAGGAACCATAAAACAACAGATTAAGGTGGGGCCTCCTTTGTTCTCTCTTGTTTTGAAGCAGCTGGGTTTTGATGGCTTATTCTAAGGGTTATACATTTGGTTTCCAATGTTGAGCTAATTTTAGAACCATTCTTAAATTGTGCACACTCAATGGATCATTGAGTTCCAGTTGTTTCCATCTTGTTAGAAAAGGCACAGACAAAAGGAGCAACCAGATTTTCTAGTGCAAAATCCTTAAATATGTCAGTGTTTATTTGGAAATGTCATTTATAAATTCACTGGAACAAATAGTTTTCAAAGAACCCACCTACCGTTCTGTGTGAGTTTAGTGGAACAGAGGAAAGATGTGATCCAAAAGGACTCTTTAGTGGCCTTTATTGCTTGATTATTGGTTCCAAGGAGACTGGCCTTGGAAAAGGGAAGTCTGAGGTAGCGACTAGAATCCTGAAGGTTTGTATTTTCTTCACACTGTTTAAAAAGCAAGGAAAAAAGAAACCAAATAATTTTTTTTAAGTAGAACTACAAATGACATTTGGCTTAAAAACAAAAAAGAACCAGACAAAAAAGTTCAGCTTGTTTTATTTACCATGATGTCAACAATTAATATAAAAGGTTCGTAAAAATTCTTCTATCCTGAAATAGCTAATTGACTTAGTGAAACTTCAATGATTTCAAGCTTGCTTTGGCAGTATATTTACTAAAATTTGAACAATACAGAGAAGATTAGTATAGGCTCTGTGCAAGGATGACATGAAAATTTGTGAAATGTGTTCTATACGTTTTCTTACTGGAGGGCAGAGGGAGGTGGGAGGGAGAGAATATGGGGCTGAAAATAAAGCTGAATATAAAAAGAAAGAACTTAAATGATTTCAAGTGTAAATTTTACAGGCTCATAATGAACTAGCTCTTTAATGAGGTCCAATTACTTTATAATAAGAGAACATCTGTGTGTAGATTAAAACTGCTTTGGAAACATTCAGTCACAATAGAATCAACAACAGTTTAAGTATGGAATCTCCTAAATGTCTCTGGAACATTTGTACATGTTTTAAAATTAATTTCATCAGTTCATCATGAACATTAAATCTTTTATCTAGTTTCAAAAACTGTGCTCAGAACATTATATATCAGAAACTTTGCCCATAAGAAAAAAAAAACTTACTATTTTATTAAACTACGATAAACTACCTCCAAAATACTCTGTGCACTTTCAAACTACAATGGCAAATGAATCCAAGGGGCAAAAGGACCCATTCAGAATAACTCTGTGCTGGCTTAGATAAATAAAAAAAAATTCTTGCCTAACTTGGGCATTTCAATGGCCAAAGTCCTAAAATCTTGATAATTTCCTATTAATTGTACAAACTTCACTCATGGTTCTATAAATGATAAAAGAATTCCTACAGGTGAAAAAAATCATCCCTAGAACTGATAAGCACGATGAGACTGAGAAAGAGATTGTGAATAGGGGTAATATTAAGTGAGTTCTGCAAAAACTGAAAAGATGGACTCATTTTGCTTTTGAGATTTAACTGAGGCTTTTAAAAAAAATTCTGTTAGTCATGTTGTGAAAGGAAACAGACAAAAAAATAAGAAAAATAAAGAAAGTAAAGAAAAACTATGCTTCAATCTGCATTTAGACACCATCAGTTCTTTCTCTGGAGGTGGTAGCATTTTTCATTTCAGAATTTCGTTTCACTTTCATTTCAGAATTATCTTGGATCATTGTATTGCTGAGAATGGCTAAGTCATTCACAGTTGATCATCACACAATATTGCTGTTACTATACATGATGTTCTCCTGGTTTTGCTCATTTCACTTTACAACAGTTCATGTCTTTCCAGATTTTTCTGAAATTGTCCTGCTCGTCATTTCTTATAGCACAATAGTATTTCATCACAATCACATACAACAACTTGTTCATCCATGCCCCAATTCATGTACATCCCCTCAATTTCCAAATCTTTGTCACCACTAAAAGAGCTGCTATAAATATTTTTGTATATATAGGTCCTTTTTTTTTTTAACATGCTGGGTATCAGAAATGAAGAGGTAATCCGTGGTTATGCCATGAGCAGTCAATGAAATATGAAATCATATTTCATCACAAAAGCACTCAAATTAAAGATTTGTTTCTGTGCATAATTAACATTAATAAGAATGCCACAGTTTCTTGGATTTTCTTAGAACCCAAAGAAATCTTACTCCTCTGGAGACCAAAGGAAGACTAAAGAAGGACCCTGAAGCCAGGATGGAGGCTAGTCTCAATTTCTATTCTATATTTACATAATATCCTTAGTAAAATTTCTAAACACCTCCTCTTCCCTGGCTCTTTGTTTTTGACATATGAAAAGGTAACAAATCATTTCTAAGTTCTGACCAATTATTTTGGAAACACTACAAAACAGAACAAGAAGAGAAATAACTAATGTTTTCCCCACAAACTATAGTTATTCACTTGCCAAGTGTGCATATCAGGGGGAGAAATTTAAAATCCAGATTCTCATTAATTTAGCTATGGATTTTAGTGGATTTTAATCAAAAGTGGGTAAAGTTCTAAAAAAAAAACAATTTGGAATCGCACAAGAAAAGTTACTAACTTGTCCATATTCTTTGATCCAGAGATTTTCTTATTGGAACTTTATTCCAAGGAGGCTATTGACTATAACAAGAAATCCACATGTACAAAGATATTCAGAAAAGCACTAATAATAATTTCTTTAAAATCCAGGGGAAAAATATGTACCCAACCATTGGTGAATGTCTAAAGAAATTATAGAAAATTATGTAATGGAATATTTCTGAAACATAACGAATGACAGATAAAAAGAATTCAAAAACATATGGTAACAGTTGCAAGGAGGGATATAAAACAAATTTAGAAACTAGAACCAAAAGTACAATAGAAGGAAACAAGCATTTTTTTTTCATTTTCACATTAGTCATGTTGTAAAGAAGATTTAGAACCAATGGGAGAAACCACGAGAAAGAAGAAACAAAAAGAGAGATAGAGAGAGAGGACAAATAATATGCTTCAATCTGCATTCAGACTCCATAGTTCTTTTTCTGGATGTGGACAGCATTTTCCATCATGAGTCTTTTGGAGTTGTCTTAGATCCTTGCACTGCTTTTCATGCCTCTCTTGGATCTTGTATTTGAAGATCAAATTTTTCATTGAGCCCTGGTTTTTTCATCAGGAAGGTCTGGAAGTCCCCTATTTCATTGAATGTCTATCTCCTCCCGTGAAAGATTATGCTCAATTTTGCCGGGTAGTTGATTCTTGCTTGTAATCCAAGCTCCTCTATGTTATGGAATATCATATTCCAAGCCCTCCAATCTTTTAATGTAGAAATGCAAGGTCCTGAATAATCCTGATTGTGTTGTCATAATATTTGAATTGTTTCTGGCTGTTTGCAGTATTTTCTCCTTGACCTGATAATTCTGGAATTTGGCTACAATATTCCTGGGCATTTTCAATTTGGGATCTCTTTCAGGAAGTGATCAGTGGATTGTTTCAATGACTGTTTTACCCTCTGGTTCTAGGATCTCAGGGCAGTTTTCCTTGATGCTTTCTTGAAAGATGCTCTCCAGGTTCTTTTTTGATCTTGACTTTCAGGTAGATCAAAAATTCCCAAATTATCTCTCCTAGATCTATTTTCCAGGTCAGTTGTTTTTCCAATGAAGGAGTTTACATTTTATTCTATTTTTTTTTCATTCTTTGCATTTTGTTTGACTGATTTTTGATGTCTCATAGAGTCATTAGATTCCACTTGCCCAATTCTAATTTTTAATGAATTGTTTTCTTCAGTTAGCTCTTGTACCTCCTTTTCCATTTGGCCAATTCTACTTTTTAAGGAGTTGTTTTCTTCAGTATACTTTTTTTTTCATTTTGTCAACTGTATTTTTAAAGAAATTCTTCAATTTTTTTTCTGCCTCTCTTATTTGACTTTTAAAATCCTTCTTGAGCTCTTCTAAGAAGGTTTTTTGGGCTTGAGACCAATTCATATTCCCCTTTGAGGATTCAGATGTAGGTATATTGACAATGTTGTCTTCTCCAAAATTTGTGTTTTGATCTTCCCTACCACCATAATAATTCTCTATGGTCACTGTTTTTCTTTGTTGCTTTTTGCTTATGATGTTTGCCTTTTTCCTGGCTTTCAAAGTTAATTTCTGCTTCTGGGGCACAGGGGGCACTGTCCAACTTCTTGTCCTGGGGGCTTGGAGCCTGGTTACTGGCTTTGTGTGTTGGGGCCTCAGATTCTGGCAGCTGAAGGCTGTAGGGGTCTGGTAGCTTACCTGGTGCTGAGCTGGAGCTGGTAGTGGTGGCTGGTATGTGCCAAGGCCGGGTCGGTTTTGTTTTGCTTTTGTTTTGTTTTGTTTTGTTTTGCATTTCCCCAGGATTACACTGAAGCTTGCAGGGCAGGAGGTGGAGGTGGGGGTGGTCTGGCCACTGGAGGTCACCTCCTCTCCCAGGGCTGTGCTAGAGTATGGGTAGGTTCAGTTGCTGGTGGATGCCTGTCCACCAGCACACATGGGGGTTCTCCACACTGGCCTCTGCCTGTTCCCCTGGCTGTGCTAAGGCATGCAGGGGGTGGGGGGAAATCCTGGTGTTGGCACTTGCCTGCTCTACCACCCTAGGGCTCAGGATCTCCACTGTTTTGCTGAGGTGGCACTTGCTGCTGGCTTGTCAGGACACCTCCCAATCTGTAATGGTCCCCTTCAGCTCCAGCAAGAGTGACCTTTCCTGTTAATCCCCCTAGCCTTCTAAGCTAAAAGACTGCTACACCCCATCTTTTGGCTGGCTCCATGGTTCCAGGATTTTTTCCTGGGGCAGTATTTTCTGTGTTTTTCAAGGTCAATAAGGGAGAGTGAGAGTGACTTAGTGCTTATTCCACCATCTTGGCTCCCAAAGTCTGAAACAAGCACTTATTTAGCATCTAATATGTGCCATACATTGTACTAAGCACTTTACAGTTATTGTCTCATTTAATCTTCCCAATGAAGCAGGAGCTATTATTTTCCCCATTTTACAGTTGAGGAAACTAAGGCAAAAAAAAGTTAAGCGACTTGCCCAATGGTGGCATCATTATTTGTGTGTCTTAAGTTGAATCTGAAGACTAACTCCAGGCCCAGCACATTACCCATTGTACCACCTACTTGCCTAATTTACAGCCTGTAATGATGACAAGTCATCACGAAAGGGCAAGAAACTCTTATTCAGATACAATAGTAAATGTTAGTGTCCTCTGTTCAAAGCTAAAGGATACACTCCTCCTTTTCATTTTGCAAATGACAAAATAGTTTTGAGAAGAATGCATTATTTGTAAGGAGTTGTTAGATGGATGTTGAAAAATATCTTCTGTACTGAAACAAAATGCATAAATAATTTTTTAAATTTTTGAGAAAAGTGGATTGTTGGTAATATTTACTAGGTATTTTCCAGACTGGCTTATAGGATCACAGATCCAGAGCTTACCTAGAGTGATCGCAGAATCATAGATTTAGATCAGGAAGGGACCTCAGACATCATTGAGTCCAACCCCTTCATTTTATAGTTGAGGAGACTGAGGACAAGGAAAGTAAAATAACTTGCTCAAAGTCATCCAGGAAGTAAATGGCAGAGCAGGAATTTGAACCTAGGTCCTCTGATTCCAGACTTAGGGCTTTCTGCACTGTGCCACACTGCCTAAAACCTTTTGCGGACTCTTAGAATTGGAAGGGTTATCATCTAGTACAGAGGCCCAATCCCCAGTTTGGCAGAAACCAGATTAAAATGTAACTGGGAAACTTTTTTTAAAAAAAGATACAATGCAGCATAGATAATGTTAATTTGTGGTTTTCTAAGTCAATTTGCAGCTTGCCAGGGTCTGTTTCTATTTTGAATTTGATATCATTGATCTAGACCAATCTCCTACCCCCAAATAAACATAAAAGATTAGTATTTTTTTAAAAGGTGTTGCATGTAAAGATACTTTTACTTAATTCTGTTTTTCCTAATAATCTTCTTGATAAACAACTTGATATTGGAAATTTTTGTATCCTTTTTTCTAAACACTACAAGAAAGATTTATTTACTAGGGCACTGCAAAAAGCTTTAATCTACTACCATGATTTTGTAGTTCTTCACAGGCTAGTGAACTCTAGTTGATTTTACCTTATGTACGATGAGCTCATGTGTGCCATCTGGAAGGGTCCTACCATCTTCTTGCATCAGAGGAACAAAAGAGAAGCCAAACAATTTTTTCTCACCTTTCTCTTTTGCTGTGTAAAAAAAAATTAAGAGGAATTATATACTTAAATAAATCAGTAAAAGTAAATATTTATGTGTCTAAACTTTATGTTTACAGACATGTAATTAAAAAAAA
>NW_020954608.1:3920632-3936847 GCF_900497805.2 Vombatus ursinus | reverse complement strand
GGGGGGGGTGGTTTACATTTTGCACTAGCAAAGGCAGTAGTTATACCAATGAAATAACAGATCACTGAAATGTTGAAATGTTGAAATGCTGCAGTATGCCTGGAGAATACATCTATCTCAGGTACCACCCAAACATGCATACACATTTAGTCAGTCCAAAACCACAATGGAAGAAGTTCCCTTGCAACTCAAGAGAATGAGTATTCTTTCAACCACTACTTTCCTTTCTCACCACTTGCTATCCAGAGATGGACTACTGTGGTTTTAGCAGGAAAAAGAAGAGATGAAGAAATACCGATGGTACCCCACCTAGCCACAATTAGACCATGCAGCATACAATGTTCTGGGCTTGGAGACAGAAGAATTTGAGCTCAAACCTGGCTTCATTTAATAGCTATGTGACCCTAGGCAAGTCACACTTTCAGCCTCAATTTCTTCAAGTGTATAATGAGAATGATAATAATAACACCTAATTCCAGGACTGTTGTGAGGATCCAATGAGATAATATTTGTAAAGAACTTAAGCACAATTCCTGGTACACATTAGGATCTACATAAATGCACGTTTTCTAGTCTTTCTTCCTCCCCACTTATTCCAAACTTGCTATGGATGCTATTGCTCTGGGTTGGAAATGGCTATTGGAAGCCAGAGATGCATGATCAGTGCTGCTGAATCTTCTTCTGCCTCTGTGCCCTGAAAGAAATTTTCCTAGAGACATGTTATAAATGGTGATTTGTGTTTTAAACCAACCCTTAATGTACCTGAACTCGATGAGTTCCAAGTTCCAAACAACTAACTTTAAAAAAGAGTTTTTAGAACACAACTTTTCATACATCACCACCTGTGAAGCAATAAAAATGAATATTGCAGAGAGGGCAATGGAAAGGCTCACGGAAATTGTGAGCAGGCTTCAACATAGAAGCCACAAAGTACTTGTACATTGGGTGGATTTATGGGATAACACAGACAACACTGGCAGGCATAAATAGTTGGCCATCTGCATCACTGTATGACCCTCCTCAATAAACATGGTTACAAATTCATTTTCATGAATTACTCATTTGAGTAACTTTTTAAACATCAGCAGCTGATTTTCTACGTGTATGTGATTGTGCTTTACCATTGTGTGAGCCATTTCGCTTCAATCCTTCAGTGGATCTGTGACTTAATCAATGTGATAAGACATTCCTTCCAATGGACAGCACTGACTGAAACTCATCCAAGTACTGTGACCCTGGGCTATACTCGTCCACGTCCTCTCGTAAATACTCCAGGGAGGATATATCCAACATGCAGAAAGCCTTACCTTAGGGGCTTTAATATTCACTGTTATTTCTTACTCTTGCCCACATCCTTTCCTGATGATACTTTTATCTTTCAAGCAATTTCTTTCATCAACCTGAATTCAAGGTTTGAATTCAATGAGGAATGTTTAAGGAGTGCCTACTGTATGCAGTGCTGCCTAGAATAGATTCAGAGTTTAAAGAAAACTCAACCCCTGCTAAGAAACCCAAATATGCGGCTTTCCTTATCAATGGCATAATTATATTTGATACCAAGTTACCTTTCCAGCTTCTTGGAATGGGGAGAGGAGCACTGCCTGGCCAGTACAAAGGTCTCAGGGAAGGGGGCAGTACAAAGTAACTAGAGAGGAAAGGGAATCCCTCTGATTCCCTTATTGGAGGCTGTCCTGTGAAGAAGACATTCCTATCATTAAGATGATAGTGAAAAAACACTTTTTTTTTTAAGGCAGTTGGGGTTAAGTGATTTGCCTAGGGTCACACAGCTAGTAAGTGTCAAGTGTTTGGTCTGAGGCCAGATTTGAACTCAGGTCCTCCTGAATTCTAAGCTGGTGCTCTATCCACTGTGCCACCGAGCTGCCTCTGAAAAAACACTTATTAAGTGCTTACTATATGCAAAGCTCTTGGCTAAGCATGGAAGATACAAAGGAAATAAGAGCTTGCAATGCAGGAGGTATGATATTGCCGCCAGCCCTCAAGGTGAGGAGCTATAGAATTACAGATTTAGTAAGAAGGAATCTAAGTAGGATGACTCCAGCACAGAACACATTATCAGATTTTTTTTTTCCTTTGTCACTACAGAGGATTCAATCTAGAATGAAGTGAGGTTTGAAATAAGTGACGGAAGGACAAAACAGAGGGAGAAGGACTGAACCTATAGCTTCAGTGATATGAGGGAACTCTTCCAATGCAGGGAGGCATGTTCTCAGCAAGACTAGATTTGCCTAAAATAACAGTAATAACAGCATTTATACAGCATTCTTAAGATTTGCAAAGAGCTTCAGAAATATCATCTCATTTGAACTGGAGTCTTCCTGACTCTTGGTCTTTATCTAGCTAGCTGCCTCATAATAATAAGTTTGCAAAGCACTTTGTAAATATTATCTCATTTTGTCCTTACAAACCCTCTAGGAGGTAGGAAATGTTATTATTGATAATTTAGACATGAGGAAACTGAGGAAGGCAGAAATTAGGTGGTTGACTTAAAAGAAGTTATTTGCTTAGGCTCTCCCAGCTATTAAGTGTCTTGAGAACATAACTGAACTAAGATCTACTTGACTCTGGCTCCAATGCTCTATCTGCTGCACCTCTAGTGCCCAGGAGTGGTTCTCAAAGTGTGGTCCTTGGACTTCCAGGGATCTCAGAGACCTTTACGGGGGTTCCACAAGGTCAAAACTATTTTCATGACAATACTAAGACAATATTTGTATATTAAAATACTCCTCTTTTTTCCAATTATATATCTGTATGAGGCCAGACTTTCTTCATATTTGACAACCAAAATGGCATATTGTAACAGATCAAATGCAAAAACAGATTCGTATCCAGCTGTCTTCTATTAAGCCAGACACTGGATTTATAAAAATATATAAAAATACCACTCTTCTCACTAATTTTTGATTTGGAAAATGGTTATTTTTCATTAAAATGTTATTATACTAATACAAATATGGATTTGTTATTTTTAATGAATTAGTAAATATTTTAGAGTCTCATTAATTTAAATTTCTAATATGACAAATATTAATAGATATAAAT
Organism: Vombatus ursinus; assembly: GCF_900497805.2. NCBI lineage: Eukaryota > Metazoa > Chordata > Mammalia > Diprotodontia > Vombatidae > Vombatus > Vombatus ursinus. The sequence goes on along the minus strand of NW_020954608.1, from coordinate 3,933,787 downwards.
CACACGAACAAAGATTTTGGGGGTTTTCAATAATTTTTAAGGGCATAAAGGGGTCCTGAGACCAAAAGTTTGAGAAGTCGTGGCCTATAGCACTAAGAGGTTAAGTGGTTAAGCCCATGGTCACAAGGCCAGTGCTTGTTAGAAAATCTGAATCCAGCTTTTCCTGCCTCTAAGGCCAGGTCTCATTCCACCATGCCTCCTTCATTGCCTCTTGAAAGACAAACACATCAATAACATATATTTTTTTAAAATGCTTTAATGCACTAAAAAGAAATACATTTGTCTAAACTAAAATAAACTGTTTCCAAATGGGAAAAAAAGCATAAGAAAGTGACATGTCCTAACTACCCCAGAAGGAGCAGATAGAACAAAATCACAGATTTTCTGAGACCTTTTTCTGGAAAGCTCTCACTTTTCTTGGAAGGCAGAGAAGCTCTGCTCTTTTATCTTCTTTGGAGATGGCCTTCCTGGCAGCTCAGTGATGAGTAGTTCTGCTTTTCACTTGTATTTTTCTCACTACTTTCTTGGGAGAAGAGCAAATTTCAATCCATCTCTCTTTCTCTTTTACTGTCTGCTGTTAAGTGGTTGTTATAGTTGTCCTTGTGCCAAGGTAAATCCAACTGGGCCTAGGAGAGGGAATCCACTTTCATCTTATTTACAGAATTCTCATATCTTACATCTTTAGGGCCATTGTTAAAAATTATATTGTCAATTCACAGATATTATTTTAGAGGATTTAAAAATCTATTCTCAGGAATTTTCCTTAAAGTCCACATACTTCCTAGTATCAATTAAATTTTCTCCCTTCCCTAGCTCCTTCCTTACTTATGCCATTTTCCTTCTCTCTCAAAATTGTGATTCCGCCCATCAAGCATCCTTTGCACTTGGGACATAGTAAATACATTTGCAATAAATGCTTGTTGATTGATTGTCCGGAAGTGAAAATACCCGAGATAAAGAGAGAATTGGTCAACATTAGCTTCTGAAGGAAAGAAGTGGGCTCTCTTTGTCACCAAATTCAGTAGAAGAACATTAGGGCAATGTCCTACTGAGAGTATGTTTGTTCTATTGCTTGTAACAAATCATTGATTATAGAATCATATGATTTAGGGTCAGATGGAATCTTTAAAACCTATTTAGTACAATCTCCTCATTTAATAGATGAAGAAACTGAAGATGAAAGATATGAAGCAACTTCACAGTCCCAGAAATTATAAATAGTAGAGACATGATTTGAACCAGTCTTCTAAACACACTCGTGAGATAAGGCACATGGATAGACAATTAGAGTGCAAAACAAAGAGCAAGTACTTTAGAAAAGTGTAAAACAAAGTGTTATGAGAGACTGGGTGGAGAATGGGGAAAGGAATGAGGGGCCATTACCAAAAGGGGAAGTAAGGGAAAGGTTCATAAAAGAAAGAGATACTATTTTAATTGGGTTTTTAAAGGCAAGGAATCAACAGTTAAAGAAGAATTAGGAAGGGTTGTTCAGGCTTGAGGAACCATGGGGGCAAAAGCATACAATCTGTGAGTTGAAAAGGACATCTAGTCCAACTTATACATGAAAGTAATACCCACTATAACATCCCAAACAATAGACATAAAGTAAGGAAACCATAGGGTTATTTGGGGAGGGAGAGTAGTCCAGTTTAGCTATGGTGCAGAGTGCACAGGGATTGTTGTTGTTCATCCTTTGTTCTCAAAGAGGACCACTGAGCAGACCATCAGGAGGGTCTTGTCTTGACTTGCAAGTGAATTGGATTTAATGAGGAAGAGATGTACGAAGTCATCAACCTCACTCTCCTCTCCAGAGTCATCTGAGTCTAGTAACAAGGCATAAGTCAAGATGACTGGTGATGACCCAGGATGCAGTGGGAGACCTTGGCCTTTTAAAGCTAAGATCTTTCCCAGGTCTCAGTTTGCCTTAGGCAACACCCATGCACAGGGAGGAAAAAAAGGGGGATAATCCTGGAAAGGGAGCAAGCTTTCCGAATTGGTGAGGGCCTTGAATGCCAGGCGAAGGAATCCAAACTTCACTCAGTCCATAATGGGAAACCATTGAAGATTTCTGATCATAGGAGTTACATGACTAGATTATGTATGTAAAGATTATTCTGCCAGTTTTATTAAGATAGGATTTGAAAAAGGGAGGAGGCAATGCAGTTGGTAAGACCTGTTAGAAAACTTCAAACCTTTAAAAAAAGGAATCAAAATATGATTTCTTTCAAAGGAAAATATCAGTGATGAGATCATGCTCCTGGTACTATCCTCCATATGCTTCTTCCTAGGAGTTTCGCAGCTTGTTATTTGCCACTACTGCAAAGTGCCATATTTTTGCCAAAACATTCAGGAGTACAGAGTTGAAACAAGTGCTAATTAAAATCAACACATGAGATTGGTGTTGAAGAGAATGAATAAGCCCAAACAGCAGTAAGAAACTTAACCAGGTAATTAGGAGAAGAAACAGAATAATCTTAGTACATAATGGAAAGGTAGCCTCAATAGGAAAAGAATTTTCCTGCCATGTTTATATTCAAAATTCTTCATTGTAGCAATTTTGATGTAAGTAAGTGAATTTTGCCTGTAGCTTTTACTTTCCTAACATTCTGGCTATTCAAAGCCTAAGGCAATCTTCCCCTCTCCTCCACCTCCTCCCCAGACCTTAACTCCTCTACCACTGCCAACAATCTGGACCCTCCAACTTTTTAACCTTTCTAAAACATAACTGTCTTCCATTATATTCCCTCAGGGCTTTGCATTGCACCAGCGATTTCTTTTAGAAAACCAAACCAGATTAACACAAAATAAGGTCATAGGATCACAGATTCAAAGCTGGGAGGGTACTCAGAGGTCATAGTGTACAGTGCCCTGAATTCACTGATGAGAACATTAAGATTCTGAGTGAACATGTAAGTTGCCCAAACTCACACAGGTAGAAAAGTAGCAGACTGAGAATTCAAATCCAAGTCTTCTGACTGCAAATCTGACATCTTTTCAATAGTAGAACCTGTCCCAGGGAAATATATACTTCAACAATTTCCTAGATACCTGATGTTTGAGTTAGTAAATAGTAGTGTGGTATTCTGACTCTTTCCTTTTTATTTCTTAATTTATTTTGGAGAAGGAGGGGATAGGATGAAGGCTGTATTTAATGAATATGTAAATATGTCTCACTTCCCTGTCAAAAGGAGGTAGGCAACTGCCCTGATATTCTAGAACCAGAGGGTAAAATAGAAATGGAAAGAATCTACTGATCATCTCCGGAAAGACAGCCCCAAAGGAAAATTCTTAGGAATATTATAGCCAAATTCCAGAGATCCCTGGTCAAAGAGAAAATACTGCAAGCAGCCAGAAAGAAACAATTCAAGTATTGTGGAAAAACAGTCAGGATAATACAAGATTTAGCAGCTTCTACATTAAGGGACCAGAGGGCTCAGAATATGGTATTACAGAGGTCAAAGGAGATAGGATTACAACCAAGAATCACCTACCCAGCAAAACTGAGTATAATCCTTCAGGAGGAAAAATGGATAGTCAATGAAATAGAGGACTTTCAAGCATTCTTGATGAAAAGACCAGAACTGAATAGAAAATATGACTTTCAAATACAAGACTCAAGAGAAACATGAAAAGGTAAAGAGCAAAGAGACATCATAAGGTACTTATTAAAATGGAACTGTTTACATTCCTACATGAAAGATGATATTTGTAACTCATGAGACCTTTGTCAGTGTTAGGGTAGTTGGAGGGGAAAAAAGTATATATATATATATATATGTATGTATGTATATACACACACATATATATATAGACAGATAGATAGATAGAGGGCAGAGGGTGAGTTGAAGATGAAGGGGTGATATCTAAAATTACAATTAAGAGGTGAGAGAAAATTATACTGGGAGAAAGAGAAAGGGAGAGGTAGAATGGGGTAAATTATCTCACATAAAACAGACAAGAAAAGGCTTTTACAGTGGAAGGGAAGGGGGGGAGGTGAGAGGGAATGAGTGAATCTTATTCTCATCAGATTTGACTTAAGGAGGGAATAATGTACACATTCAATTGGTTAAGGAAATCTATCTTACCCTACAGGAAAATAGGGGGGAAGGGTATAAGAAAGCGGGGGGATAATGGAAAGGAGGGCAGGTTGAGGGAGGTGGGTAATAAAGAAAACACTTCTGAGGAGGGACAGGGTCAAAAGAGAGAATAGAATAAACACGGGGTGGGACAGGATGAAGGGAAATATAGTTAGTTTTTTATAACATGACTACTATGGAAGTGTTTTGCACGATTACACATCTATAACCTGTTCAAGGTGCTTGCCTTCTCAATGAACGTGAGTGGGAAGGGAGGAAGGGAGAAAATTTGGAACCCAAAGTTTTAAAAACACATGTTAAAAATTGTTTTCACATGCAACTGGGAAATAAGATATACAGGCAATGGAGTATAGAAATATATCGTGCACTACAGGAAAATAGAAGGGAAAGAGGATAAGGGAAGGGGGGAGATAGAAGGAAGGGCAGATTACTGGAAGGGGTATTCAGAATACACACCATCTTGGGATGGGGGAGAGACGAGATGGGGAGAAAATTTGGAACTCAAAACCTTGTGGAAGTGAATGTTGAAAACTAAAAATAAATATATTTTAAAAAATAGAAAAAAAAGAACAAATAAGGAATTAAAAAAAGGAAGGAGATACGCAGCATGTTTTACTTTATCATCATTCCTTTGGAATCATGGCTAGTCACTGCATTGATCATAGTTCTTACATCTTTCAAACTTGCTTGTATTTATAAAGTTCTTACTATATAAACTGTTTTACTGGTTCTGTTCACTTCACTCTCCATCAGTTTACATTCTTCCCAGGTTTCTCTGAAACTACTTACATAAATCTGTTCAGCCATTCCCCAACTGACGAGCACCTCCTTAGTTTCTATTATTTTACCTCTACAAAAAAAAATGCTAAAAATATTTTGTACACATGAACCCTTTACCTCTTTCTTTGATCTTTTGGAGCACAGGCTTCACAATAATATAACTAGGACAAAGGATATAGGCAGTTTAGTATCATTGGGAGCATAGTTTAAAGTTGCTCTCCAGAATTGTTTTAATCTGCATTATCTCCACTTGTGATTTGTAGTGGTTTGTTTTTGTTTTTTTTTTAACATGGCTGTAGATAGACTGGATTTCATCCTTTGAAAATTATTTATATCTTTTGACCTTCTGTTAAGGAAATGACTTTATAAATTTGAATCAATTTCTTATATAACTAGGAAATGAGGCATTTATTGAACTAATATCCTATGTACCATGCAGTCTTGGGTAGCTGGGGGATTTTTAGGGTATCACTATGCCCTTCAACCAACCCACCACAAAAATCATTGGGCCTCATTTTCTTCAAGCATAAAGGGATGAGGATGGATGATATGATGTTTAAGGGTTCCTTTTAACACTAAATTTCTAAGAGTTCTTAATATGATATTCAGAATCATTCAACAAGATCCTAATAGAAGCCATTTGAAACAAACTGTTAAGCTGTGTTTAGGGCAACACAGACTCAACTATTAGCATTCATACTGAGCTGTGTGGTCAGAAAAGTTTAACAGGATGGAAGCATGACCTTTTACATGGAGTGATTTTTTTTCCTGAGAGGCACTTCCTCCACTCTGTGTTAACACAACTGCCACAAAGTACACTACCACAAAAACTTCATTACTTTACATCTTACATTTTACCCTGTTAAATATTCCTGTAAATATTAACGAAATTGGTTAAAAAGTTTATCACCCATCACCTGAGTTGGCAGCCATTTGAGAGCAAGAATATGTAAGAACAAGACATAAACTAAAATAAGTCTTTTTAACCTGGTGTCCATGGATAGATTCTAGGGAGTCCTTGAATTTAAACTGGAAAAAAATCCTTCTATATTTTTACTAACTTCTAATGGAAATTTAAGATTTCTTTCAACTATTAAAAAAACATTATTCCAATAAGGGGTCCACAGGTTTTATTTTTTACCCAACTGTCAAAAGGGTGTATGACCCAAAAAAAGGTTAAAAACCTCTGTGTTAAACTGCAGGACTAGGGAAGCAAGAAACTCTGACAGAGAAGGGCCAAGAAGGCCAAACATGTGCTTTTCTAGTTTTACACTTTATATACTTATCTTTTATTATTGAGACAGTAGGGTGCTGTGGCCTTTGACGCCAGAAAGACATGGATTCAAATAGTGCTTTTGACACATATTTTCTATGTGATCCTGGGCAAGTCACTTAATCTCTGAATGCTCCCAAAGAATTCTAAATTGCAAAAATGATCTTGATCAGTATTAGTAGAGGGAGTTTCTCAATAGGAACTTAAATAAATTCACGGGTCCAGTTTTGTTTTTTTTTAATATCATTATAATCTTTTAATATGTTCCAATTCCAATGGCAACTATGTGGCACTACCATCCATTAACATACAGCTGAGATCAATGTTACTTGAGCTGTCACACAGTGGGGATATAGTCTAAGTTATAAAGGAGTGCATTTGTTCCCTTACAAATATATCCTTTAAAATAAATGTCTTACGAGACGGCTACCATGAGACTACTACTGAACAAGACTGTTTCATCAAGACACACAAATGCAGTTGTTACACTGAAAATCCAAGGAAACAAGGCTGGTTCTTCTTGCCATCTAGTGTGCTGATTGATTCAAATAAGATTAAGAAAAGAATAATTTATTTTCCATTGGTTTTTCTACTTAAAAAACTTTTTTTTGGCCTTATATCATATCCTGAGATCACCTGAAGGAGTTCAGTGTGTCTGTTTCTTGTCCAGCTTTGGAGTAAGGAGAATTCCATTCTACGGGAAAACCTCACTCCTGTTCTTAAAACTACCAACTGGGGAACCATGTACTCAGCTGACCCTATGCCTATCAGAATGCTAAGGGTACAAATTGAAAATGAAGGACAATTACAATTCAAAAGACTGTGACTGAAAAAAACAACAACAACAACAACTTAGGGCTTACATATTCTATGCCAGGCTTTTGGTCTGACTGGAATTCATTATTCAAGGTGTCAGCTACAATTCTTTTATGACCACTGATAAGAGTTAACTAACCTAAGTTGAAAGTAGAATTTATAACAAAAGAAAACATTTTTTACTCTTGGATTTTCCCTATCTGACTCAGTTTTCCAATTTATTCCAGTTGTTAAAACACACACAAACACAAAACCACAACTCTCTTTTTCTGGGAGAATAAGCAGCTGAAGGGGAAAAGGAGAAAAGAAAACAAAGGAATGGCCTTAAAAAAAAACCTCTCATTTGCTGCCTATGGACTGCAGTCATTTTATTCCTTAAACTGTTCTTTTTGGTAGTGAATCTTCCTCATTATTATGGGAGGGCGAGAACAATGACGACTAGGAAACTGATGGTAGGTCTAGAGAAAATTCATTTCCATCATCAAAGCCAGACAAGAGTTGCATCAGAATAGCACAGCCCAGACAATTACTGAGCTGATGAAGTGACATGCTGAAAAATTCTCTCTCCATATTTTTTCCAACTCTCAAATGAGTCTGACCAGAGACTGAGCTGTGGAATTTTAGCAACAGCTGGTTACATACCACTCTAGAATATGTTTTTCGTATCAGCCAAACACATCAGTTTGTCTCTCAATGGGAAGATTCTTGTTGTTTTTATGGAGGAAATACCCATTATTTTTAGCAACTAAAGGAAACAATGAATAGTTGCAAGAGTCACTGAAGCCAAAAGTAAACAGTACTATAAACAATGATTTCCAATAATAGCAGGACTGTGTAAATTCAGCTAAACTGTATTTTCCAAAGAGGTTACCCTCTCTGGAAACATTTTCACAGCCTTTAAGCTTTCATTCTTGAAAGACCACTAATTGTTAGATCAAAACAGATTATTACAGACAATGCTAGTCAGCTTCTGTGTCATCTCTACTTCTTGTTCCGTCATCCCATCACAATTTCAAATACAACAGCATACACAGCTGCACCTATTGTTTTTCCATAGAGAGAATTTCAATAGTAGCTTTCAGATGCTTGTTTTGAAAATACTGTCAATTAGTTAAGATTTCACCCTTCATCTCATTTTTACTCCTTCTCTTTAGGAAATGAAAATCACCTACTAAAATATCTGCAAACTCCTATACTTCTCTTCCGAATCCTTGCTCTTGACATATAGACCCAGTGTTGGGGAATCTGTGTTTCTCAGGAGGGCCACGGGCCCACACGTGCCTAACATGTTTGAAGTCCACCAGCAGTACACTGTACTGCTGTAATGGCATGTTAAATTTTCAGTGTTAGCATTTACACCTGTGAAATTGGATCACAGCTTCATTTATTGTTCTGTTGATGGTCTAGACTTAAGAAAGTGTTAATAATGCAGATTAAATTTAACTGTGTGTACTGAGTACATTCCCCCCCCACTCCCAGATGGGTGTTAAATATTTCCCAGTATACCCCTAAAGTCCACACACAAATAAAAAGCCATTTTATATTTTTTTCAAAGAGAAATACTTCAAGTTGAATTGGAAAAGTCTAAAATATTCTATTTTTTGTGCTTTTAAATTAGGACGTGAATAAAATCATTTCATGTCTTTAAGATTATATATGAAATTACATAATTCATATCTATCAACCTGCTTCTCCATGGGGGTGGGGAAGAACATTCATTAATTAAGTTCCTATTATTTTCAGTACCAGTTATGTGCTTTACAAATATTAGTTAATTTACTCCTCATAGCAGCCCCGGGAAGGAGGTAATGTTATTTAACCCCATTTTATAGTTGAGGAAACTGAGGCAGACAGAAGTTTAAATGATTTGTTCAGGGTCACACAGCTAGCAAGTGTCTGAGGCCAAATTTGAACACGTCTTCCTGACTCCGAGAACACTGCATTCTGTCCACTTCTCCACCTAGCTGCCAAATATATATCATGTACAATGACTATAAGGAGTCATCACTAAGATGCACTCTATCTATTGCATCACTCAGATACCTCAGTATAATCCATAGCACTTTGGCAAATGTTAAAATGCTTTATAATTGTTAGTCGTTACATACATTTAAATTCTCTATTAAAGTTAATCAAAAGGATAGAGCAGAAGTTCTTAACCTGGATTCACTGATTTAAAAAGATTTTGAAAACTGTAAATAACTGTAATCCTATGTGTTTCATTTCATTCTTTTTTTTTTTTGGTGAGGCAATGGGGGTTAAGTGACTTGCCCAGGGTCACACAGCTAATAAGTAAGTGACTGAGGCCGGATTTGAGCTCAAGGTCCTCCTGACTCCAAGGCATGAGCTCTATCCACTGCGCCAGCTAGCTGCCCCTCATTTTATTCTTTTAAAAATATTATTCTGAGAAGGGGTCCCTGACATACACAACAACAACAACAACAAAAAAAGTTAAGAACTCCTGAAAGTGGAAAAAGGCAAAGAAAAAAGAGAGAAAGGGAGAGGGAGGAGGAGAAGGAATGAGCAACAGAGACAGACAGATACAGAGGGAGATTAAAAGATGTAAGGAGAAGGGGAAGTACAAAGATGCTCTTTAGATCCTAAGGTGAGGGTCTCATTTTGAAGTGAACCATCTTCCCACCCTCACCCACCCCCCAACTATTCCCTGTAGTAGCCAGCATCCAAGTAAAGTATTCAAGTGACATGACTACATTTTGGAACTTCAATTAGCTGTCAATTAGCTTCTCAGTCCTGAAACTAGAAAACAGGTTTTCAGCTTTTATTTTTAGGCCTCGAAGACTGAAATTTTTTAAAAGGTTTATTTTCTTATGGAATTCAGAAGGTTTTATAAAGGTACCAAGGAACTCTTAAGTCTTAGAAATTTCCCTGGTAACTTTAGAGGTGCCAATTTTCTAGCCAACCCCGAAAATTCCTTTGATATTTTGATATTCAAAAGCTGTCAGACAGTCTTATCTTCCTCATTGAAAAAGATTAGGTTACTGGTTCCCCCTGAAAATAGCACTCATTTAATTATTTTGTGCCTTCAACCTGCACTACCCCAGACCTAAATCTAGTCCTTTTTTTTCCTGTTTTTTTTGGGGGGGGGTATAGTTACTTCCTTAATAAGAATAACATGTGGGCATATATGCATGCTCTCTTATGCTGCAGGTGTGTGTGGGCAACACCCCCCCCACACACACCCACTCCTAGGCATAGGCATAGGCATATTCATACAGATGCTGAAGGGTGTGGGAAAGCTTTATGGGAATAAACTGCTCTTATCAAATTTTCATTTGAATGACCCGCCAGAAGGTCAATTATTCCCAGGGCTGGACCTCTCATTTCTATGTCTTTTTTACAGATGAAACTAAACCAAGATCTTGAAATTACTTTTCTTTGTTTTAGATCTAAAGAATCCATACTGAGGCCCTGATAGTTTTACTTTTGTCATTCAATGCCACAACTCATTTCACTGCTTTAGATTGCAACATTTGCATCTCCAATTCTATTCAACAAACATGTACTAAGTGCTTGGGGCACCATGCTGGCACAGAGACACAAATGAATAAATGAATGAATAAATAAATAAATAAATAAATCCAACAACCACATCCCATTTCCTGCTCTCAAACTAGGGACATTTCTCATATATTAAAAAAAAAAAAAAAAAAACCAACAGTTCACCATTTTTGCTTCTTCCCTTCACCTACCAGGCATAATAATATTGGAAAATCCCAGCTTCCTTGTAATGGACACCCCATGAGTAAATACTGATGAGTATTCTCTTCTGATTTGTTCAATATCTCCATGCAGGAGTTGAAGAGAAACAGCTAATCCTAGAACAAAAGAAAAAGAATAAAAACAAAAACGTAGCATCAGTATAACATGGAACCATAGGAAAGATTAAATTCAAAACTTTCCTCTTTCAAAATAAAAATTAAAAATACTTGCATGAAAAAAGTTTTGATAAAACTCCCAATTGCAAATCATCCACAAATTTATTCCTCTATAAGCAAGAAATCAAGATAATGAAAGAATGCCTCAGCAGAAAGCAAAGCATATGATGAATTGAGCTACCATCCTATTTACAAGCTTCATCAAGATGGATAATATTACTACACTCCCATTTCAATTATCTAGAGACACCCATCTTGGCTTAGAACATTTCATTCTAAAAAAAAGGAAAAAAAATATTTTTTTCTAGAAGACTACTTATTTAAATATCATAGGGAAAACAAAACCTGGAAAAAATTAGGCTTATTTTCACAGCATTATCTTAAAGTATCATTAATATCTGTGTTCATGATGAAATAAATAGCAATTCTTCAATACTCTATGCAATGAAAACTCACAATTAGCTTCATTGGGCAATGAGTTAACTACAGTATAAAACTGACTCACTTTGGCCATTATTCATAGAGATTTGGTAGCTGGCATAGTCAAAGCATGTAATTTAAAGAAACTTTTATCAAGATGGTTCTGTAACCCCAAGGAAGAAAAAAAGTAAAACATAATTTCAACTGCATCTGAATGTAGGTGGCAACAGTGGAAAGACCATTGGAATGGACTTAATGTAATTAGAATCAGAATATAGTCTGACCTCACCTATGCCATTTCCTATGTAACCTTGGACAAATGACAAACTAAAGTTTTCTTTTCCTAATCTGAAAAACAAAACGGAAGTAGCAATTCTCAGTTACTTGGCTCACAGACTTCTTGAGAACAAATATGAATATTGTTCATAAGCTGCAAATTCTTGACAAAGTTAAGGTGCTATCACAGATTCCCGCAATGTTAACGCTAACTAATGAGTTTCAACCCACACCCATAAACCAATAGCCCTACACCCCTGCCACAACATGCCTAAGAAGTGGTCATCCAATGTATAACCTACATTGGATTGCTTGCTGGGAGGGAGGGAGAAACTCAAAATCTTATAAAAAATGAATGTTGAAAACTATCTTTCCATGTAATTGGAAAATATAAAATACTATTTACAAAAAGAAGAAAAAAGTGGCCATGCAGCCTCTACTTTTGAGACCATCAATAAGAGACATACCAGGCAGCCTTTCCAGTTTTGTACAACCCCAGTTGTTGGCAAGTTTTCCCTGCCATTAAGCCCAAATCTGTGACATGGCAACTTCCATCCACTGCTCTTGGTTCCAGTGCTTTTAAAATGTTCTGCTTCTCTGTTTCCTTCTGAACTTCCATCAGTTCTCTCCTCTCTAATCTTCAATAATCTGTGAGTTCCTTGAGGGTAGTTACTGATTTTTAAAATTTTTCTTTGTATCCAGCACTTAGCACAGTGCCTGGCATTTAGTTGGTGCTCAATAAGTGCTTGTTAAGTTGTTGACTTCTTTGCATTTTAAAAAATGCTTCAAACCAAAAGAATGAAAAAATAGAAGACAATGTGAAATATCTCATTGGAAAAACAACTGACATGGAAACTAGATCCAGGAGAGATAATTTTAAAATTATTGGACTATCTGAAAGCCATGATCAAAAAAAGAGCCTAGACATCATCTTTCAAGCAATTATCAAGGAAAACTGCCCTGATATTCTAGAACCAGAGAGTAAAATAGAAATTGAAAGAATCCACTGATCACCGCCTGAAAGAGATCCCCAAAGGAAAACTCTTAGGAACATTGTAGCCAAATTCCAGAGTTCCCAGGTCAAGGAGAAAATATTGCAAGCAGCCAGAAAGCAACAATTCAAGTGTTGTGGAAACACAATCAGAATAACACAAGATTTAGCAGCTTCTACATTAATAGACTGCAGGTCTTGGAATATGATATTCCCAAGGGCAAAGAAGATAGGATTACAGCCAAGAATCACCTACCCAGCAAAACTGAGCATAATCCTTCGGGGGAAAAATGAATATTCAGTGAAATAGAGGACTTTCAAGCATTTTTGATGAAAAGACCAGAACTGAACAGAAAATTTGACTTTCAAATACAAGACTCAAGAGAAACATGAAGAGGTAAACAGGAAAGAGAAATCATAAGGGACTTATTAAGACTGAATTGTTTACATTCTTGCATGGAAAGATGATATTTGTAACTCATGAGACCTTTGTCAGTATTACGGTAGTGGGAGGGAAAAAATTATATGTGTGTATATAGATAGATAGATAGGTGGATAAATAGATAGATAGATAGATAGATAGATAGATAGATAGATAGATAGATA